>NC_079441.1:48972814-49272814 GCF_903798145.1 Danio aesculapii
TTTCATGAGTAACTCAATATTTCTAAAGTACCTTTCCCCAACACTGATTGTAACATTCAGTAAAACAGGTCTCGAGAATTATTATTATCCAGTTAGTTTGAACTAACCGATATATTAGTTCATAATTAACTTATATGACAAGCCTTATGTAATGCCATAGTGCCAAGCACACTGTATTGTGGACAATGTTTTTGGGTAACTGATTAAAAAAATACTCCAAATAAAATAAAAAGAAAAATCATTATTTATAGGGTACGTTTTAAAGCATGTATTTTATGCACCAGCTGATGATGTAAAACATTGATAGCAATAAAAATGTAGCATGCAACCATTAATGTGCAAACTAAATGTAAATTCACTGCACTGACAGATGGCGACCAACATGTTCAGTCACTAGATAACGGTACAGCAATTCTCAGATGTTCTACAACTCAACAAATACAGCCAAAGTGTCTGTAGCCATTGGTTTTCAGTGCAGTTTGAATTAAGCAACCTTATGGAAGCCTTTTTTTAGACTTTTTTTCTAAAGTGAATTATAATCACACTATTCATTATAAAATCACAATTTAAAGCCACATCGAAAGAACTAAAGTTACATTGTATGATATAAAGTTAAAGTTTTCCCAGAGATGGGTTGCAGCTGGAAGGGCATCCGCTGCGTAAAACATGTGCTGGATAAGTTGGCGGTTCATTCCGCTATGGCAACCCAACTTAACATTCTCCAGCATATAAAGACATGTAGTGTGGATTTGTAGTAATATTTACCTTGATTGGTGTTCACATTTCTAGCACGTACTGGAACCACCACTTCATCCTTTTCAGTATCGTTTTCTTTTAAATAACTCTTCGTTGTCTCTGTAGTAACCGGACTTGTTGTGAAATGACTAGGCTCAGGATCAATCAACCCTGATCCACTGCCCTCTGTATCAAATAGCAAAACACTGGGGGTCTTTCCAATATGGGGCTTGCTTGTAGGGTCCTTGATGTCTTCATTATTTTTCATAGAGGTCACAGTTGAGGGTTTCATGTCACTCAGAAGAGACGTTTCTCTTTTTACTCTTTCCAATATTTCTTCCACATCTACCAAAAACCCTTCTGTCTTGAATTCTGTAATAATGTCTTCACGTGGTTTTTCATCTTTGAGAGAAAAATAACAATAATTAAAAGGGTAAATATTCAAAAATCTCAAATATTTAGCTGTTACGTAATTGTTTTGCATTGCTGTGCTGACACCAAAACAAAATGAAGGCATGGAAAGTTGAGTTTTAATGGTTGTGCAGGTCCCTTCAGTGTGTTGGTAAAGAGTAAATGGTTAAAAAAGAGACAATAAAAAACAGCGAATCACTTCCTGGGTATTCAAATAAAACCTGCAACGTTTTGTTCCTCTTTCATTGTCGCATTGCAGGTGCATAAAAACCATGTGAGGTCACAGAGATATGACTAATGCTCTGTTTAGGTGTGGTTGGATAATGAACAATGTGGAGTATGTCTGCTGCTTCTTCACAATACACACCCTTTATCTCAAAAGGTAAAACTAATACACTGGAAGCTTGAGAGATCGAAGAGAAAAACTAAGAAACTTACAGAATGAAATGTCTTTGGCTGCGTTTCCATTCATAAAATCCTCAGATTTAACATTGTCTTCACACTTTGGCGATGAATCTTTGAGAGGAGAGAAATTAAATTACATCATTAAATCGAGCATTGTTTTTATACTGTCTATGATATTGTGATTAAATGGTGGTTTCATAAAAGATCTGTCATCACTTCCTAGGTAGCAAAGAATTCTGGCCCAGATTTGGCATAAAGGGGGCACAGCAGGCATTCGTCCAGTACTTGCATACAGCATGTGGGCCAAACATGGCCCAGGTTTGGCAGAGGTCGCACCATCTTTAATGCGGCATACAAGGCCAGATATCAAATGTACTGTTTGGACGAAATGTTAAAAATATATAGGTCTTCCACTTAAGTTTGGCCCACCTTGACCCACTTTTAAAATACATTTAAATTATTTTGAGTAAAGAAAAAAATCTACCAGTAAGGTCGCTTCGAGAAAAAGCATGGCCATGAAGCGAAATGCTTCATGGGTTTATCAAATTCCTTGCAGTAATTACACACCAACATATCTGGTCCAGTTATGGATTATTAACTTGGTTGAGACTTGGCCAGATATGGTCCATGTTTGGCCCTTATATGGAAGCCAGACTTGCTCCAATCTTGTACTGTAATTCACTGTGGCATGTGGGCCAAGCAAAACCTGATTGTGTGGGCCAGAAAATTTTTGCTATGTAGATTACTAGCTAAATTCTGAATTGAAGTACAGCAGCTTTCCACATTGGGTCCACATCGGAACTTTAAAGGTAGTATTAGTATTAAAATATATTAAAGTGTACCTGACCCTGTTGCAGCATTTGTACCTTTAAATCTGAAAGTGTTACAAACAAGAATCTACAAACACTCCACTTTTTTTTTTTAGGAAATAGGCTCATTTTACAAGTTAGAGTTAAACAATTCATTCAACCAATCTCCAAATCTGGGGGAGGACTCTTTTAACTTAGCTTAGCATAGATTATTGAATCAGATTACACCATTAGCATCTCACACACAAAAAAATTTAATGATATTATGCAGCTCTATATTACCAAGTTACCTAGTGACCTAGCTGGGGACTATTTTCAGGTTCCCAACCAGGTTCCTTTTATAGTTCCTAACCATATTGCTTTAAAAAATAATGAATTATAACTAAATAACTTTTTAATTTTTCCATTGGTCTTAGTACACAATGGAACTACAGAAAAGTGAAGCTTTATCAAAACTCATTTGGTCTAATCTAATTTAATGAGCGATGCTAAGCTAAGCTAACCTAAAAGTGCTCACACCTGACTAGAGGTCGGGTAAATGGATTCAAAAAGTTTAAACTCTAGGGGACATCTAAGCCTCCTATTTCCAAAAAAGTGAGGTGTTCCTTTAACATAATGACAGAACTTTATTCAGTTTTCAATGAATTATTCCTGTCTTTACACTCACCTGATGGGTCCAAAACAGTAGGCATCAGAAAGATATTCTGCTGCTTTTAGCATGGAAAGTTGAGCTCAGCAGAGCTGGAGTCACAGTTTGGACCATTAATGTTTGGGAGGAACGTGACATTTTGACCATCAATCCAGCCGTATCTAAACAAAGGTGTGGAGATAATTTAAAAAAAATAAGTGCTCCCATTAGACCATATCAAAAGAAGTGCATTTATGCCTTAACATAGTTATTTAGCTCTGGGCTAGTGCTATTGTACCCAGCCTGTTTGTTTTGTTTTTTTTTACCTGCAAGTTCTCAAGCCTTTTTTGTAGGCTTCCAGTGACCTGCTCTTGTGTTGCAAGTCTGTAACCTAATCTTTGACACAGTTCACCAGCCTTCTGAAAGGTAGAGAGTAACGACTGATTCCCTTGATGTGGAAAACACCAGCAAAACAGCATCTCGCACTGTTACCTGTCAAAAGGGAAACTAATGTGAATATTCAGATCTTTCATCTTTATTAACTCTTTTCCATGCATAATCACACAAAGATTAGTTTGTAAATGAGGGGCAGATGCAGGCTCTGTGTATGATGGATGTGCAGGAGTACCATTAGGTATTATTAGACGAATCTCCTAATGATTCATTGCATGTGCAGACGTGAGCACATTGGTAACACATCTAAGCCATCCGTAAGCCTCTGATTTTGTAAATAACCTCTTGTTTTTGTCTCAAATATATGTTGGGAGAATCATGTGATTTTAAAGACATCAATTACTTAGTGGAAAAACTGATTTATATTTTGCTGAAGAGGTGATTTTGATGTACCTTGTCTGCTACTAAATAGGTTGAGGTTGCTGTGTACACTGTTAAAATGAAGGTTTCTTGTTGGCATCAATAGTGCATGAAGAACTTGAACTTCTATAAACTTTTTCACTGCACAAAAATGGTCAATTGAGTTTTTGTTTTCTGCTGTACTGCAACAAAAACCCTCATTTTGGATCCTTTATGTTTAGTCAGTAGGAGATTTGTAGAAAATCATTAAACTTACTATTTCTGTTTTTGAGTTAAAGTCGTTTTTAATTCATACCAATAAAAAGCCCCAGTTTGGGCTTATATAAATAAATTCTGAGTTTATAATGAGTTTAAAACATAAGACCTTGATTTTAATATATAGAGCAGTGCATGGGTTAAGCACCTGACTACATTTGTCACCTGGTACTCTCGCCCACTCCCACCCACAGTCTTCGTTCTTCATCTGGAGGTATCAGCCATGTTGTAAACTAAGACCATGGGTGGTAGAAGCTTTTTCATAAAGTGCACCTAAGTTATGGGTATGGTCTATCATCGGCATCAGGAATGCCGCTTCTCTGGGCTGTTTTAAGAAACTTCTCAGACTCACATTTTTACTGTTGCTTTTAACTTAGATTGATTATTTTTGTTAATTTAATCATTCAATTGTATTGTTCATTTAATATTTTTTTTTCCTGTTTTTTTATTGTTTGCCTTGAAGTGCTTTCGGTCTGAGAAAACTGCACTATTGGCTCATTATTGCAGTGACATGATTCTGTAATATTTAATAAACATTACAAAAAATGTTTTAAACTTGATGCAGCATAGCTTCCAGAAGACATATACCATATTCCACACTTATTTATTGCTGCTTGTTCAAACTACTAATTAAAAGTGAGCTAAAACAACTAAATTCTTGAGATTTTTGGGGGGACAACTTAATTGTTTTATGTTCAAACCACTTGAATTTGTTAAGTTAACTTAATCTATTTGTGATGTGACAACATAAATGAGTTATGTGGAACACTGAAATTTTATAGTGCAGGAAGATAAATGGAGAAAATGATTGAGGGAGCCAAATAATTGAATAATAGTGATAAATTGTCACATGTGGTTTGGCCATCACACTGGCTGCTTAAAAGTTTTTTGGCATGTGCTGGTGTTGTAAACAAGTTTAAGATCTCAGCCAAAATTCTTGCAATTTTAACTCCACAAAAAAAAAAAAATTATAATAATAATAAACTTTGACTCAAAGTTGGAATAAATTAGCTATGCAGTTCTTTTGGATTATATATATATATAAGAGGGAGAGCAATATGAACAAACTCTCAAGAAATTGACAGAATGCTTTATATGTACAATAAACACCAGCCTGAGGTCATATTTCAGCATCATCATTACTTTGGAATCTAAATCTGTACCCATAACAGCATCAGTTTAAACCTGTCAGATCTTAATTTAATTCCTAAGATATGAAGTTTCCCCAGTACAGGCCCCAGGACTTTATCTTAACCATATCACAGCATCTGAAATTTATCTGCGAAGAACATCATCAGTGCGGTATAAATAAACGAAGAAAAAAAAACATTTAAGAACTGATGGACTGAGTTTTCTGATCATAGCCTTTGCTATGTAAAGAATTACACACCCCTGCTACAGTTGAATCAATACCACGAGTTTGACCTCATCTTTCAGTTGTAAATACCGTCATGACCGAGATGAAAACACCCGCCACCAGATATCACTGCAAAGCAACACATTGACCATCACTCACCCTGAACCGGGGCTGCCTGAAGTACAGCTGGGTGATCCAGTAGCAAACACTACAATAACAAAGTCCACATGGTCAGCGCTGTGGTCATGTGCTGGATGAAGAAGTACCCTCTTTTGTTGGCCCAGGATGGCTGTTCTTATGCGATTGATTCTCTTTGAGTGTTTGAAGTTTTCTGAACCCTCTGGAGTTGTCGTCTCACCTTCTTTTATACAGCATGCTCGAGACTAAAGTACATGATGACACACTCAGTAATGGGTGGTGCTATGAAGAAAACACCCTCATATTGTCTCTCCCACTTCCTTTCTCTTGTGTGTCTGTGCAGCCAGCATTAACATGTAGACACATTTGCATACTTAAAGTCATTCACGGAAGTACACAATTCTGGTCAATCTGGTGAAAGCAGTTAATTTATGTATGCTGCAATGCTTGTGGTGTTGTAAGAAGAAAGTGCACTTCATGTTGACACCAGTTTGCGCAGATCTAAATTAAATATTAATGTGTTCAATATAAATGACGACATTGCTGTCATAAAATACTGGACTCATAGTTCATATTGTGTGTCTTTGGAAACCATGCACTTACATAAAAAATAACCATTTGATAGAATGTAGTTATTTTGACCTTTATATAATAGTAAATACTTGCATGCAGTGCTGTAATTCTTACTGAAATCAATTAATCAGTGCCTAATCAGTGTAGCCCACATGTAGTTTTAAACATTTATAAGTTTCTCCGTTGAACACAAAGGTAGATATTTGAAGAATGTTGGTTGCTGGGACTTAACTTTCAAAACTAAAAATACTGGAAGTCAATGGGTGCTTGCTTCCAGCATTTTTTAGAATATATTTGTGTTCAACAGAAGAAAGAAAATCAAATAGGTTTTGAACGGCTAAAGGGTGTGTAAATGAGTTTAATTTTTTGGTGAACTATCCCTTTAAATTCAGAAGCATTACCATGAGAACAAGCGACTAAAAAGGGGATGTAAAGCGAAACATTATAATGGTATGTCATTTCCATTTTAGTATTGCTCTAAGGACATGCGTAGCTTTGTACTACCAATGTTACATTTTAAAAAATCTAATTACTGTATTTACCATTTCAAACAAAAAAAATACATTTGAAAAAATAAACTGTGGGTATTTGTTTTAACAATAATTTAAATGACGTTTATGTTTTGGGGGGGTTTAAAACAAGTAAAAAAATATACAAATGTTTAAAGAGCCCCTATTTTGCCTTATAAAAGGTCATATTTTGGTTCTGGGGGTCTCCAACAACAGGCTGATATGCATGCAGAGCCAAAAAACACTTTCATTGTGTTATAATATGCATTTATTTTTTACTTTATTATCCCAACGACTCCCATATCAGTTGTTTCAGCGTTCATTTGCTCCAAACTCCTGCTTAGAGTGATGCTAATCTGCGCTGATTGGTCCGATGACCCAGTCTGTTGCGATTGGTCGACTGCGTTCAGCACGAAACAGAGAGAAACACCATGGCTTATCAACATTGTTGTCAATTAGGCTTATCAAGTAGTCAAAGTGCAGTGTATGAGTGAGCCCAATGCAGGGAGTGCATCAAAGCAATGCAGTTTAACAGCAGCCTATTGCTGCTCTATTCTTAATTATGCGTAAAACAATGACACACATTCAGTATTAATCCACAAAGTGGCAAAAGCTGAACTATTTTGAAACTTGACCACTGCAACATGTGTAGGAACAGTTGATGGTGGCCATAGCAATGACAAACGACCTGTAAAATCTGTAAAAAATCTGTAAATCTGTAAAAAAGCCGCACGCGTCGCATTTTCAACGTGCTTTTAGACATGGTATGGGAATATAAAGAGTTAACCAAATACAGTACAAGTGGCAAGGAGTGGTTACAAGTTACAAAAAACAATTAAATACACATTTTGCAAGCTGGAGAAAACAAAGTGGCAACCATTTTAATCACACTTACTTACACTTGTGAAGTTGAGTACTAATAAAATTCCTGTCACAACGTCCCAATCATTAATAGTCTTTTCTGATCCTTCCTTTAACAAACAGTCAACAAATGCCCCATTGCATCTATCACCAGATTCACTCAATTTACTCTTCTTCAGTCATTAACAGTTCCACACACATCCGCACTACGCTAGGGAAAGGCGTGTTCACGTTTTACCGGATCCGGCACTTCATATTTGGTATATTTCATGTCAACATCGATATGAACAAGGAAAAGATCCGGACAAACGTCTAATCATTTAAACCAACTCTGGGTCAAATCTTTTATTAAAAAAATCTATTATTTAAACAAGGTGCACTTCAGATTTAACCTCAGCTGGATGTTTTTATTCAATTAGAGCTGTGTTACACACCACATGAAAGGTCATTTTCAAAAACCCATAATTGGGGCTCTTTAAAAATGTTTAAACAACAATCACACACGTAAATTGTTTGTTCAGTCTTTCAGAATTTCAATGCCATCATTTAAGATAAAAGATTTAAGATTTGGTGGCCAAATTATGAGTTTAACAAATTAATAGAAATTCATTTTCCTGCTCCCTGATTTATTTATTTATTTATTAGCTTTTTGAGCCTAATGAATTTTTTGTATTGTCGTCCTGAAATATTTAGCCATTTCAATGTGTATTTTGGCAATTTTAAGATTTAAAAACCTACATACTACATTAATAAGTGCTAAAAGAAGTTTTGCTTTATTCAGGATAAGCAGTGGTGTAAAGTAACCAATTACAAATACTCAAACTACTGTAATTAAACTGTAATTAAGTAGTTTTTCTCAGGAACTGTTATTTACTTAGTAGTTTTAATAATGTGTACTTTTACTTTCCCTTGAGTACATTTTTAGTGCTGTAATGGTACTTTTACTCCACCACTTTCCTTCAACCTGCAGCTACTACTTTATTTTTCCTGTCTATGTGCTGAAAAAAAAGTGTTGCATACAAAACTGTTGCAAACAATTTATTTGTGTTGAATTTAAACAAATTAAATTTATTAATGTTCAACTTAATTTGTCTGTATAAATTCAGTCCAAATAAATTGTTTACAACCAATTGGTTTACAACCAAAAACATCTTCGAATAATTTTTTTTAGTGTGGGCATTAGAAAAATCAATCCTGTGATTTTCGTCCAATCAAATCACAGATAGAAAGTAAATCGCATCATGCTGAACTACCTCAAGACATAGGCGAATTATAAATGCAGCAAACTGGAAGCAATAAAAGTGTCCAAGAAGACGTCCAAAATTTTTACACGCAATGACCCAGAGACTGTTTAGATATAGACTGCATGTCACTGATGAGAAAATGAAGGATGTCAACTGTATGATGACTGAAATCACTAAACAGCCTTAAACAATCACTAAATGGAACGAATGAAGAATGGAAGGAAGGGCCAAATAAAGGAAGAACCGAATGAAGGAAGGACCAAACTAATGAAGGAAGGAAGGACCAAATGAAGGAAGGAAGGATTCAAGGAAGGGCTGAACAAGGTAAGGAAGGAAGGAATGAACGGATGAATGAATGAACAAAGGACTTAATGAAGGAAGGAACAAAATATGAACGAACAAACAAATGAATGAGCGAATGAATAAAAAGAGAAATGAAGGCAGGACCAAATGAATGAAGGAAGGATTCAAGTGAGTACTGAACAAATTAAGGAACAAAGGAAGAAAGGAAGGAACGAACGAATGAACGAATGAATGAGTGAACGAATGAAGGGAGGATCAAAGAATAGAGCAAATGAATGAAGGAAGGAACGAACAAACGAATGAATGAAGGGAGGAACAAGCAAACAAACTATGGAAGGAAGGTTGGAAGAAACAAACGAATATAGCAAGAAAATTCACTACAGAATGTTACGTTTACCACATCCCTGCACAAACAGCATGTAAACGCATCAACTTTTTCACAGTGTAATACTCACTACTCTTGAGTAGTTTTGAAATGTCTACTTTTACTTAGAGTAATATTTACAACAGATACTCTACTCTACTTGCACTACATTTTTGCGCAAGTAAGGTACTTTTGTTTGAGTATGATTTTTCAGTACTCTTTCCACCACTGAGTATAAGTGACTTCTTCAAATAAACCTACATTATGACAACCAAAACAAAATAGCAGACTATACAGGACTATGTATAAACTGCTCAATATACTGAAATAACCAAAGTAAAAAAGCCCCATCCAGGCAAATTTGTTGTTTGTGCCATTTTAACTGATCTGTAGCAAAATGCGTAGTGTCTGGCCTAGCAAACATAACAGAGCTGTTATAGCTGTTTTTTTTACAGATCGCTGTGAATAAAAATCAATTTGACAACATTCTCAATGTGCAGGAAATATGTTCATTTAACTTGATGTGTATCATGCACACATTCAGTTCTAAATGAATATAATTAGTGTTTATACCTGTAATGATAATTTATATGGTTCATCTGCTACCCCTTATCCCATGTTTACATTTAATCCAATTTAACACTTTACAGGACTCTCATTGAAGTATGAGATATACCCACTGGATCATCAGTGCATCAGTGTTATAGTGGTTATTACAAAAAATATATATTGAAATAAATGTCAATGAAGTAACCATACATGGATCTTCACCCGATACAAGGTTAAACCTGTAACATAGCATCAAAACCCACAAGCATTCCAGCTCAATCGCAGCAAATCACTTTTTTCATCTAAGTACAAGGTTTAATGCTTTGTGGTGTTCTGCTGAATATGAGAAATGTGAAGTGTGGGAGTATGAAGGTAATTAGTGGCGTGGAGGGAGGCCTCGTGTATTATGATGAGTCACTGCGAACGGTGAGAATGACTCAGGTGTGTGAAAAAGAGACCTCACCCACATGTGCGATGCTGATACACGTTCACTTCCTACTTTTGGGGAGCTAAAGGAACTGTAGAAGGCGGTGGAAGGTGGGAGCTCTCATGTTGGATCTTGTGGCATTTAAATGGAATTTAACAAACGTCTTAGTGTTTTACTTATGAAATTAATAAGAAGCAGCATGAGTTTCTGCGCCTGAAGTCAATTCAAATGTATTCATTGCTTTTATTTTTATGCTGTGCAATATTGCAAGTAGCCATTCTGTCCTATAATCAAAATGGTTATGCTCAAGGTCAGATGAGGATAAACATGTACAGAGTGGTCAGATTTAAAGATTTTTACAGTCATCATGCTGCATGCATGTATGTGAACAATTCTATGCAAATGTCAACCTTCCCATAAAAACAGATTTTTTTACCAGAATAGCTAAACCCTTTTTAAGTTTTGTGTGGTGTGTGTGTGTGTGTGTGTGTGTGTGTGTGTGTGTGTGTGTGTGTGTGTGTGTGTGTGCGTGCGTGCGTGCGTGCGTGTGTGTGTAAGCTTGTATTTCCTACTGTAAAAGTACTCTCTGTCTCTGTCAATGTTTTCAAACTATTCGATTTACTACAGTCACACGAGTGCCAATTTCACATCTGTCACAGCTATAATGAAGAAGTGTCACCGGGGGTGTAGCTAGTGGGAGAAAAAGGGGGGCAGAGTGCATAGGGCCCTGGCAATTTAAGGGCCCTACGACGGAAAGCCCCTGGTCTTCACTGACTACCCTGCTGGAAAAACTGGTAAGGTATATATTTGATGCTGGTATGCTGGTTTTACTCGTCTTGATGGTCCTTACCAGCATTGAAACCAGCAAGACCAGCATCAAAATATACCTTACTAGCATATGATGGTAAGCAGGTAGAGGGGCCTGCTTAAAAATGTTGTGCATAGGATCCAAAATAGCTGTTGACACCCCTGGGTGTCACATCCTTAATGAAGCGTTTTCCTCATGAATGCAGAAATGTAAAATAAATTAAGTTTGTTCTATGGAGTGTGTTTTAGACTTTTGATTAGCATTGTTTCTTTTGGGGTGTGCAGCTTAATTCACTGAATTGCTACAGAGTATGTTGTATATAGCCTACAGTGAACTTCCATTTTTTGGTCACGTTCATAATGTTTGTTTCCTCGTTTAAAAAATATTTTTAAAAGTTACATATTGATATTTTTTCTGATCCCATAACTGTGTGGTTAGCTGTTTTGGAAAATATAAACAGATGTTTCAATATATGTTCTCTGTGAATTTATGTTTTGAGTTTTTACAGCAAATGGCACGTCCATAACACTGGAATTTCTCTACTAAAACACACATTTTGCTGTACTACTAAACACACAACACAGAGAACAGAAACCATGATAATACATATCAAATGCTGCTTATTGCAGATATTCGGCCTATTACATCGAAGACATGCCCGCTTACACAGCACCACAATATTCATCCAAGAAAATTCCTGTTAATAACAAATTAATAAGAACATAGGCTCTATATTTACTTGTAAATATATACATTTTGGAAATAAACTCGACACGTAGGCTACTTGTAATATTGCTAGCACTGAATCAAAGAAAAATTGATAGTTGTTTATCAAACTTCACGGGTTATATTGTATTAACATGCAAATTATATTTTTTGGTGGGGAGGCTTTTATTTTTTAAAGACTTGCACTTCCGCTTTCCGCCGCTGCGCAAGAGTTTGATCACGTGATGTTTTGGGCTGTTTTGCTCCACGAAACTCTGAAATGTTAACCGTAACATCTTAAGCGTCTTCTCGAAATAGTGCTAATCTTTTTTTAGTGCTTGAAAAATGTCGTCGGTCGTGAACGCTGCGTATGCCGAGTACAACGGAAAAGAGAAAGGGGTAAAAACATACTATATCACTGTCTCTAAGTTTAAGTCTCCTAAATATTTGTTTATGCATCATCAGAAACTATAATCTTCCTGCTTGCCAAGAGAACAGCGTCAAAGATGATGAGAATGCGCGTCTCTGTGTTATTCATGCAGTGACAGATCTTGTGTTGTTGTTGAAGGATCAGGAAGATCCTCGTGTGTTGATCCCAGAGCTCTGCAGACTCTTCTATGAGCTGGGCTGGGTGACGGGAACCGGCGGAGGAATAAGCCTTCGTCATGGGTTAGTCAAGCATCTTTCACCATAATAAAATCCACTGTGCCTCTCTGTCTGCTGCAATATATTTGTGTAGGTCAGTGATGTGAAAGTGTGACGAATGGATAAGGAATGTTTGTAAATTCGGGTTGTTGCAGGCAAATTATTGAGATAAGTTGGTTTTATATTCACACATTCATTCATTTTTGAACAGGGATAACTTTATATTATAAATATCTGAAAGTATTTCAGAGTTAAATACAACATCAGCACATTTTTAATTGACTGAACAATCAATGTTGTACTTTGATATTCATTCATTCAATTTTCTTCGGCTTTGTCCCTTTATTAATCAGGGGTCGCCACAGTAGAATGAACCATCAACTTATGCAGCATATGTTTTACACAGCGGATACCCTTCCAGCCACAACCCTGTACTGGGAAACACCCATACGCACTCATTTACACTCATACACTACGGCCAATTTAGTTTATTCAATTGATTCATAGCACATGTCACTGTGGGGGGAACAGGAGCACCCGGAGGAAACCCACGCCATCATGGGGAGAACATGCAAATTCCACACAGAATTCCAACTAACCCAGCCGGGTCTCGCACCAGCAACCTTCTTACTGTGAGGTGACAGTGCTAACCACTGTGCACCGTGTCACCCTTTAGTAGTCATTGATTCATAATATGATTTCCCTATTTAGAATTTGCAAAGAATACTTTTCTGAAATTATATTATTTAGAAGAAAGTCAGAATGTGCAAATATAAAACCACTTTTAACCGAAACTGGAAAGCTTCTTTAACCGTTTAACTTTACTATTAAATGACTACTAAATAAATTATGTTTGTGTATACCTGACAATATTCATTATTTTAAAGACACTGTTGTTTGTTTTTCTTTTTTTTTTCTATATATTGGTTAGACCACATCAAATCACATTATTGGAAAACATTTCTTTTCCTTCAAATGTGAATAAGTCTTATTTTGATACAGTCTTACAGTTATGTCAACATTTTTAATTGTTCAGAAATGTTTTTTCTGCATTATGGCAATAGTTGCATCACTGATATGAGCATGATGACTGTTCTTCTTTACCTCAGAAGTATTCAGAAATATTATTTTATTTATTATATATTTGCATTATGGCGAGAATTTATAAATTGTTATGTTTGTAAGAAAAAAAAAAAATTCTACATTTTTCTGTATGATTGATGATCAAATTTTAAGCCAGCAATCCTACATAAATAAACAGGCAAATCTTCAATTTGTCTTAAACTGGAATTGGAATTACTGTATGTATCATACATACATACTTACATACATATACACACAATATGTGTCAAAAGTTTGGGGTCAGTTTTTTTTAAGAAAATTATCATCAATATGGCATTTATTAAATGTAAGAAAATTGTTAAATATGTGTTTATTTATAATAACTGCTTTCTTGTTGCATGTAGTTTCAAATGAAATTATTACTCCAGTCATTGTTTTATTACTATTACATTAATAATAATAATTATAATAGTAATAATTGTAATAATAATAATTAATATTAGAGTGATTTCATGTGACTCTGAAGACTGGAGTAATGAAGCTGAAAATTCATCATTAAAATCACTGGAATAAATGATTAAATTAAATTAAACGATAAACTGCTTTTGAACAGTTATTTTATAGTGCAAAAGTTTCACAAGTTTACAAATTGTTCTGTATTTATGATGAAATAAATGCAGCCTTGATGAAACAGATGAGCCTATTATCAAAATAAGACTGGTTTACAATGATTTAAGACCTACAACACAATTTCAGTGAATTAATAATTTTTTTAAGTCCTAAAATTGACTTTTTAGGCCTAAAAAGTCTTAAATTCACTTAAATATTGTGTTGTAGGTCTTAAATCATTTTAAACAGGTCATAATTTGGCTTTGTCCAAGTAAAGCTACTCAATCGGGCTGACATTTATCCAATCACCAACAATCCATTTCAATAAAACCATATTTTTTTTATATTTAAGTTTTTTTATTGCGAGGAGATACAATTCACAACAGCTTTTATAAATTTTTACAGCAAATTCCCCATTAAAAAAAGAAAAGAAAACAAAAAATAAATATTTGATTCCTTATGATAATCCTGGTAATAAACAGAAAAACAGTATTAGTCTAAAATTTCGTTTTAATGGTCTTAAAAGGGTCCAAAAAAATCTCAAATTTGACTATTTTGTTTAACTGAAATGTTTTTGTAGTTAACTTAAGTTAAAACATTAGTTATTGTATTGTCTTAATTGAAGCATGTCTATAAACATGATATTATTTTGACCAATTTTCATTTACACTGTAAATAACAATGCAGATGATATTTTAACTTTGGATGCTAGTTTTGGTAAGGATTTAGATGTCTTGATCCAATTCTAACGCACAGTTTAGTTCTTGAGCTGACTATTGATTGTCAAGTCTTGACCTTACTATTTGTTTCTTCCTTTAGTGAGCACATTTATATAGCTCCCTCAGGTGTTCAGAAGGAGAGAATACAAGTAAGGCTTTTTTTTATTTAGTCATGTTGTGGTTTCTTTGTAAAATGAAATAATGCTAAAATAAACTATAACTCCCCTGCTGTGTGCAGCCAGAGGACTTGTTTGTGTGTGACATTGATGAAAAGGACATCAGTTGTCCTCCTTCACAGAAGAAGCTGAAGAAGAGCCAGTGCACGCCACTCTTCATGAACGCCTACACTATGAGAGGTACATGTCAACACACAATGTTCTGTTTCTGGTCTGTACCGTGTTACATTGTCATGTCTTTTTCACAGGTGCTCAGGCAGTTATTCACACACACTCAAAGTCTGCTGTAATGGCAACTCTCCTGTTTCCTGGAAAGGAATTCCGTATCACACACCAAGAGATGATTAAGGGGATTCGGAAAGGAAACTCGGGCACAAATTTCAGGTTGTGGTTCCTGTTATGATCCTTTACTAGGCACTGATATTTCTTAGGAACACAATTCTAAATTTGAGTTGTAAAATTAAGCCAATGAAAGTAGATACATACATGATACCTCTTTTTAAATCAATATTTTACAACTTGCTTTGCTTGACAACAATATATTTGTGTATATACATTTTATTAGTCAGCACCAAAGCCAAAACTGTTCTAATCTAACAAAAAGATCACAGGCGAAAATGTGTACATCCATAATAATAGGTTGGGAAAAAAATATGAAATCAAATAAAAAAACGTGAAAAAATCAAAAGAAATATATAAATATTAAATTAGGTTGAATTACGTTTGTAAATTATTATTGTATTTAAATTTTTATGAATCTTTTCTCTATTCCTATAGATGTTAGGAGACCAAACTTTTATTTTAATGTGTATAACTGTTTAATAAAACAGTTTTGTTTAAATGCACCAAAATTATTGTATATTTTTACAGATAAATTGACAAAAATATATATTATATCTATATAATAGAATGTAGTTGTTTAGATTGCATCTGTGCAGTTTATTTGTAAGGACAGTGCCTATTTTAAATATTGATAATTTCGGAGATACAGCGCATCAGCATACATCAGCCTGTCATACTGAGCAGAGCAAAGATGGTTGACGTTCTGCCACAAGATGGCGACAGAGACCACATAATAAGCCCTTAGAGGAGAAAAACTCAGCGTAATTTCAAGCTATAGCTGATCAAAACATTATAAAACATGTTAGTGACTTTCTAAGTCTCTCTCTCTCTCTCTCTCTCTCTCTCTCTCTGTCTCTCTCTCTCTCTCTTTTCTATGTTGTAGTGCTGTATTAATACCAAGGTCTAGTAGTGTTTCTGGTAGTGTTTGTTTTGCTTTGGCTGTTACGGGGGGTTAATTATTATGGTCTCCTGATTGCAACAGAGAAGTAAATGTCTGTAGACTCATGGCATTTCATGCCATTCAGCCTTATAATCCCAAAATGTGAGCAAAATCGCCTGTTTTGTCATTACTTTAGACATTAAGCTAGAGAATCATTCAAATACTAGCTCTAAAATGATGTTGGTGAAGTAGCAATGGTTTCTGCTGTTCTGACGTCAGCTGCAGATTATACTGAATGGCGGAAGAAAGTAGTTTCAAAAGGGATTTTGTGACTCTCCGTGTTAATTTTTTTTTGTTATATACACGATTATGCCGTACAACTGTTTTAAAAATGCAATATCACAATCGTAGCAGTGCGATATGGTTGTATATCATCCCTAAGGCACTTGAGGTAATATATATATATATATATATATATATATATATATATATATATATATATATATATATATATATATATATATATTGTTTTTTTTTTTTGTTTTTTTTTTACCCTTAGAAATAGCCTTACATTTTGGATGACTTGAACTTTAAATTCTGTAAATAATTAAATATTAGCAGTATTAACTCTTTAGGGGTGATAAAAAGGTAACAACACCCCATTAATTATTGTGTTTTATGAATAATAGGAAGAAGAAACTGAAAGTAAAATTTGCCAGCATCTAATATCCTTCTTTTTTTGCATTGTCTTGTGTTTTTACCTAGGTATGACGACACTCTAGTTGTTCCAATAATTGAAAACACCCCAGAGGAGAAAGACTTGAAGGAGCGCATGGCTCGTGCCATGGACATGTACCCCGACTCCTGCGCTGTCCTCGTCCGGAGACATGGGGTCTACGTCTGGGGAGAGACTTGGGAGAAAGCAAAGACAATGTGAGCTGGGGAATTCAATGCACAATCTTTGCCTGTATTTTGTAGAAACATACATTATTGATCTTTTACATCTCTATTATTTTCCAGGTGTGAATGTTATGACTACTTGTTTGACATTGCTGTGCAGATGAAACAGAGTGGCCTGGATCCTTCTGCTTTTCCCACTGAGGAGAAAGGCATTGTTTGAGTCTGCATAAATAAAAACTGTTACTGTGTGTGGTTGTGTGTGTGTTTATTGTGATTGCTCATATAGTAAAACAATTTAGTGTTTTTCATTTAAAGGGCACCTACTTTACCCCTTTTTCAAGATTTAGGATAAGTCTTTTGTGTCTCCAGAATGTGTCTGTAAAGCCAGAATGTTGGATTTTCTGCTCTGAACACATTGTAGCTGTGTTTGTTGCCTGTGCTTTTAATGCTGGTTCTCCCCACCCACCTTTCCCACGTGCCTGTCAGAGTGCCTCAATCTTCGGCTGCGTCAGATAAAGAGCACAGTGACAGACATGAAGGAAGCAGATCTCACGTAACGTTTGTGAGAAATACTACAGTAAGAACTTTACCAATGATTATTTAATTTGTGTCATGCAGTTGCAACGATGAGTCGCACAGAATGTCATTACAAAGTTTGTGCACACACACAGCGCGCGTTTAGTTTTGCACTGTATTTGCATGGCAAATGTGACAGGATACACATTAATATCCACTGCTGTATGGATATCCGTTATATTAATGTACAAAATAAACCTGATGTAACGTCCACAAACCGGGACTGAGGCATTTTTTATAATTGTTCTGGAATGCGGCTGTGAAGATGAAGACGGTAAAATCACTGTAATTCATTATAAACATGCACTGTTTTAAAAACATTTTAATCATGTAAAACTTGATCACATTTGATGATGATTGATGATCACAGAGTGCTGAACAGATCTTTTAATCCCAGTTGCTTTGCGCACGTCCTGTTTTGTTGATATGATTATACGCGTTAGTATGGGACATGTTAATACAGGACTGTCAATCAATTCAGTGGGCGGGAAAACCGTACTTCTACGACACGCAGGGAGGGATTTGGATCCTATTTTTAACGTCAGGAAATTAAAAAAAAAAAGAGACTTATTGTCTTTATATCACCCCAATATGACTGTGAACAGGCTATACCTACACACAGTTCTGTCCAAACAGCTTCCAAAAGAGGATTTTCATCATAGGTGCCCTTTAAGATAAAACATTTTCGAAATCATCAAATTTGGATTTAATTACGACCACAACAATATTCCTTTAATTTTGCAAGCCAAGTTAAATGTCAGCGTTATGTCAGAATTAAATGTAAGAACGCAGATTAGAAAGGTTACCATTCTGATGCTAATGAATGTCATGTTTTTGTTTGGGTGTTTTGATGCTTAGGAACAATGGCATCATAATGTCATAATTAGCATTAATTGCAGCTACTTGATTTTAATACAAATTGTTGTGATTGATATAAATATACAGTTAAATTGGTATATGTGTTGGCTTTAGTTTTTATATGCTGTAAATAAGCATATGTTAAAATAGAAAGTAGTATTTACATTTGGTGCCTTTATGTCTCATAATTATATGCACCACATCAGCGGTTGGGTTAGCAAGATTATTTGTGTAACATATTTGCAAATATATATTATTAAAGCTGCACTTGGATTACAAAAATAATTGTTAAAAATGCAATTTTGAAATAATATTACAATAATCGTTGTATTACCATTTTAATATATTCAGCAATTATTTTTCCTCTAATGCCAAACTACAATTTTTCAGCAGCTGCTAATTCAGTCTTTGATTTGATTAGCTTCTCAAGAAAAGAAAAAATCATATGGAACTGTTTGTACCAGCCAGATGTTTGAGCCTCAAATTATGTTTATAAATCTAGCATAATGCACTGTCATGCAATATAACCATGAGATGGCAGTGTTGGCCCATCGGCCTTGACAAGATATCTTGCGGAAGTGCCCTCTGCAACTTCAAACATGTTTGCATTTGCCATTTTTAGTAAGTCTGCATTTAACAGCTTGAGAGTCAGTGGAATATGAAAACAAGTGCACTGCGCCAGAGTCGGGACTTACAGAAACTCTCCGTTATCTGAGGGAATCCATAGCTATATTTTGCTCCCATCCATTTTGTTCTGCTTCTGCCTGTCTGTCCCTTTGAATGACCGTTATTCTCGCAGGTCCTGTAATTCACAAGCTGCTTGAAGCCACTGGCTGGTCTGAGTTGAGCTCGGGTGATTCAGACCTCCTCAGTGGCTGCTCTCATCATCCCTCCATATGCTGCTGCTCCAGTAAACACCTCTGAGGGAAATGCTTCTAAATATTGAGCAGGCTCCTACTGTATGAGCTTACCCAGTGCAGTCCACGTTTTATCAAATCTCTGACGCATATCTTTAAAAACTGCCGTAGACTATTACTGGTGTAAATGGAAATCAACTGATGCTGACAGAAAAAAAAGGCCTTAATAATCAGTATGACAGTCCTATTTTGTTGTGGTGTCCTGTATATTTGCTATATACAGTATGAGCACTAACCCCTGCTGTTGGGTGATGTGTTTATCCTCTCTGGGCTGATTTTGAGTTTTTTTCTGGCCACAACTTTCTCTGTGTTTCAGCAAATAGAAGGATTTATAGGTGGAAAATCCTATTTTGACATATATTTTGGGAAAATGCTTTGGGATTATTCATAAACTCAACAATACACTCTGGGCAGATATACTATCCTTTCCTTATGTTAGTGGGTGTTTTTGACCCATTGACTTCCATTATAATTACATTTTTGATTGCAAAGCCATGACACCATATAATCACACAGTCATCCTGTAGTGATGACATAAGAAGTCTCTTTTTTTTTCGATGTTAAAAATACGATCCAAATCACTCCCAGTTTGAGGCCGACCGCAACAGACATAGGAGTGCAGTTTCCCCACCCACCAAACTGATTGACAGCCACATATTACAGTTTTTCTCATGCACTTTGGTGCATTTCTCACAACACTATTTACATTTGCACAACAGTTAATGCAGTTCTCAAAATAATTAGTACAAACGCAAAAACCTAGTTTCACGCAAAAGCGTGTCACTTGCTCAAAATGGATAGCTCATTCCTCAAAAGCAAATATCCATGTCAATAAAAGTGTCAGTGTCATCAAGATGAAAAGTCCTGACACCATTGTTTATGAACAAGATAGTCAAATGGTTTTGTCATGTTTTCATTAGGACAGTTCACTCTGTAAGTTTTTTCCAATGCAAAAAAGTCAGATTTTAGTGACACTTCCTGAAAATGCTCAAGACAGCACTATATACTATTTGCACAGCTATTTGAAAACTACAGTAAACTCAGACATCACTACATTAAGTGAGGTATCTGAGTACAAGACACTGAATATGTATGTTTCACATTTTTACTGCATTTGCTCTTTACAATTCTAATTTATTCACAGTATTGTGCAAAAGAATAAACACACCCTTATTTACAACAAACAAACTTCCTTTGGGTAGAGCTGTGCACAACTGTAATCAACATTGCAGTACACATTGGAACTGAACCTACAACATACACAGGTCTGTAAATCAGTCATGAAATTGTTCAATTTAAAAGACATTTTCAGGAAAAAAAAGATTTAGTTTTTAATAAAATTAGCTTGACAGATTTTGACAACTAGTTCAACATTTTGTATGTAATGACTGACAATGATAATGAAATGAGAACTCCTCGTTTTATATAGGATGACTATTCAGCATTCACAAGTTTAGTTAATTTTGACTGACATGACATGTCATAATGTTATAATGCAAATAATAATGTTATAAAACAGCAGAGAGTTGTATGAAAGCAGTTGATGCATGTACAAAAGCATTTGCAGGAATGAGAAACTGCTACTATGATGTGCACAAATGACTAATTGTTTTAAGAACTGCACTAACTGTTGTGCAAATGTAAATAGTGTTGTGAGAAATGCACCAAAGCCACTGAGAAAAGCTGTAACATGTATCCATAGTAACGCGTATAATCATATCGACAAAACAAGGCATGCACAAAGCAAGCAGGATTAAAAGATCTGTTCAGCTTGCTGTGATCATCTGCACCCCAAGAACGAGTTTTACAAGTTGAAAATGTTTTTAAAACAGTGCATGTTTGTAATGAACACAGTAAAAATCGCTGTAATTCATCATCTCAGCCGCATGGCAGTACAATTTAAAAAGACGCTTCAATCCCGGTTCATGTACGTTGAATCAGGTTTATTTTGTACATTAACATAACTGGTGTCAATTCAGCAGTAGATATTAACGCGTGTCCTGTCACATTTGCCATGCAAAAACGGTGCAAAGCTAAATGCTTGTGTGCATGCATATGTGCACAATCTTATAAATACACTGTGTGTTGTTGCAGAAAGGCTTGAATTAACTCCACAACAAAAACATCAAATAACTGTTGGGAAAAGTCTTACTGTAGTAAGGGAGATCTGCTTCATTGTAGTCTGTCACTGTGCTGTTTATTTACGTGAGATGCAGCAAGTGAAGGCTACACCCATCAGAGCGATCTCTGTGGCTCTGATATGCATGTGGGAATGGTGAGGGGAGAACTAGCTCATTTCCTAACAGCTCAAATTTCCAATATACAGAAAGGTATAAATAATCTGATGGGTATTTTGAGCTGAAGCTTTACAGACACATTCAGGACACTCAAAAGATTAATCTTAAATCTAGAAAAGGGGGTAAAATAGGTGCCCTTTAGAACCAATTTTTTTTTGCACAAGCATGTCTGGGTTAATAGTGCCAACTGATGATCAATAGTAAAAATTACAAACTCTATCAAGAATGCATGATTATGTGGTTATAATGAAAGTCAGTGGGTCAAAAACAGCCACAAACAAAAGAGAAGTTGCTTTGATGATGTCCAAGGGTATCATTCAGTTGTTTATTCACTAGACAAAACTAATATCTTTCTAATATTATGGAGGTACCAATATAGCAGGGGAACCACAGTCATATATTACAAAGTATATTACCACATTTGTAGACAAATAAATAAATGGGTCACACTTAATAATAAGGTTCAGTTCTCCCTATTAATAACCCATTCATGACTTTTTTGCTTAATAAACAACTTATTAAGAGTTAGTATGGTAGTAGTTTGGGTTAGATATTGGGTAGTTGTAGGGATGTAGATAATGGCATGCAGAAAATGTACTTTATATGTACTAATAAACAGACAATATGTTAATAATAGTCATGCTTATGCTCATATTTGCAATCTTACACAGACAGACAGACAGACAGACAGACAGACAGATAGATAGATAGATAGATAGATAGATAGATAGATAGATAGATAGATAGATAGATAGGCCAACTGAACCAGCTGGACCTTGAACCAGCCACCTTCTTGCTGTGAGGCGACAGTGCTAACCACTGAGCCACCGTGTCATCCATGTTTGAAAAAAAGTACATTTAAACTTGGTCGATATGATTCACTGGAGTCCAAACAGAGCATCAGATCAGGGAAGAAAGGTGATTGCAATGACTTTGAAGCTGGCATGGTTGTTGTTGCCAGACCGGCTGGTCTAAATATTTCAGAAACTGCTGATCTGCTGGGGTTTCTACACACATCCATCACTAGGGTTTACAGAGAATGCTCTAAAAAAGAAAATTTCCAGTGAGTGTCAGTTCTGTGCTGCAGAAATGCCCTGTTGATTCCAGAGGTCAGAGTAGAATAGCCACATTGGTTCAAGCTTATCTGAACATTCAAAATGTCAAAGATTGAAGCATACAGTATGGGCTGTAGCAGAAGATGACTGGAGAGGGTCTTGAAAGTTTTCTGTTGGGCGTGACCTTGAGTTTCTAAAAATATTGATGGCAAATCTACAAAGCCTTGATAGACATTGGGAATTTGTTGTTTTTCCAGCCACGTAGTTCGACCTCTGCTGCCAGTTCAGCATACTTAAGGCTCTTTTGTTAGTAGGCCTTCTCCACTGCATCCTCTCATTGCACTGTGGCTACATTTACATGCACTCAAATGATCTTTTTGTAATCGGATTGACAGTTCAGACGGTTTCAAATATGATCATGTAAACATGATCCGATTGAGTTTGATCTGATTGAGCTAAATAATAATTAAATTAAATTAAATAATTAAACGCTTAAATTTCACTGCTTCATCAGTGGTATTCAGAAATCTCTGGGACACGTGCAATGTATGGTTAACATGCATTAGCCTGCACATATTTTTTTATAAATGCAAAAAAACCTATCATGATGCAGTTCATCTTGTTGCACACATAGCCTATTTGTATGATTTACACAATATTCAAATTTATACAGTATTTAGAAAACACATGTGCAGAAGTTTTTATCAGAATGTATAGAATAATTGCGCAAACATGGCTCCCTCTGCATTCTTTATTTATTCAGCAGTGGCTACTTCAATTTTTTGATTTAGTATTGTTAGAACTTTCAACAGCCAGAATAAATAAAGTTATAGCTTCAACTCTTAATGAGTGGAAAACGGCTGCAGACAAACTGGCAGAAATACTGCAACAACCTGAATCTTTAACTCTCTGATTGTCTGTGTGGATTTCTATGTACTTGTGTTAGTGTATTACTATGTGTGTATGGATGTACATATGTACATGTGTAACGCGGGGAGTGACAGAGACAACTGAGGTTAGGATCCACGTGCAGGTTTATTAGATGTTAGAGAAGCGATGGTCAACACAGGTGCAAACAGATGTATATAGGCAGTCCAGAATCGTAGTCAAAACACAGGCGAGAGGTCGAAAGGCGGGCGGCAGACAAGGATAACTAAATAAACAAGGCTAGGGTAAATACACAGAGAAACAAGACAAAGGGAAACGCGTTGTAATGTCACTATACAGTTTAACAAGACTCGGCAAAGGCATGGAGTGAGTGAGATGTATAAATAGTGTGTGTAATCAGTCTTGGAAGTTGCAACAGCTGTGGGAGTCTAATCAATGGAAATGGGGAAGCATGTGTGTGTGTGTGAACAGAGAGCATGTATGAATATGTAGTCCCAAAATGGCGGATTTGTAGTCCTTGTGCAAACCAGCGATCAAGGGAGTTACAAATCGCTGGTGAACGTGACAGAGCCCCCCCTCTAGGAAGCGGATACCAGACGCTCCTAACAGTTCAGGCGGGAGGTGGAGCGGAGGCGGAACAGGGGGAGGGATGGAGGGCCAGGACCATGTAGAGGAGGAGGGCCTGGAGCATGGAGCTGAGGAGGCCCTGGATCATGGAGCTGAAGTGGCCCTGGATCATGGAGCTGCGGAGGGTCTGGAGAGTGGAGCTGCGGAGGGCCTGGAGAGTGGAGCTGCGGAGGGCCTGGAGCATGGAGCTGAGGAAGGCCTGGAGAGTGAAGCTGCGGAATGCCTGGGGCACGGAGCTGCGGAGGGTCTGGGGCACGGAGCTGCAGAGGGTCTGGGGCACGGAGCTGCAGAGGGTCTGGGGCACGGAGCTGCAGAGGGTCTGGGGCACGGAGCTGCAGAGGGTCTGGGGCACGGAGCTGCAGAGGGTCTGGGGCACGGAGCTGCAGAGGGTCTGGGGCACGGAGCTGCAGAGGGTCTGGGGCACGGAGCTGCAGAGAGCCTGGAGCCTTACTTTCAGCAGACATCGGCGGGTCATATGAACCTGGTGGCCATTCAGGAAGCTTAGGCGGCGGCCATTCAGGAAGTGCAGGCGGCGGTGGCAACCATTCAGGAAACTCAGGCGTCAGCGACCATTCATGGAGCTCAGGCGGCGGCCATTCAGGAAGCTCAGGCGGAGGCGGCGGCGGCCATTCAGAAAGCTCAGGCGGTGGCGGCGGCCATTCAGGAGGCTCAGGCGGCGGCCATTCAGGAAGCTCAGGCGGTGGCGGCCATTCAGAGAGCTCAGGCGTCGGCGGCCATTCAGGGAGCTCAGGCGTCGGCGGCGGCCATTCAGGAAACTCAGGCGGCAGCCATTCAGGAAGCGCAGGCGGCGGCCATTCAGAAAGCTCAGGCGACGACCATTCAGGAAGCTCAGGCGACGACCATTCAGGAAGCTCAGGCGGCAGCGGCCATTCAAGAAGTTCAGGCGGCGGTGGCAGCCATTCAGGAAACTCAGGCGGCGGTGGCAGCCATTCAGGAAGCTCAGGCGGCGGCGGCGGCCATTCAGGAAGCTCAGGCGGCAGCCATTCAGGAAGCGCAGGCGGCGGCCATTCAGGAAGCTCAGGCGGCAGCGGCCATTCAAGAAGTTCAGGCGGCGGTGGCAGCCATTCAGGAAACTCAGGCGGCGGTGGCAGCCATTCAAGAAGCTCAGGCAGCGGTCGCGGCCATTCAGAAAGCTCGGGCGGCGGCCATTCAGAGAACTCAGGCGGCGGCAGCAGCTCTGGCAGCAGTGGCGGCTGTGGCTCAGGCAGTGGCACTGGCGGTAGTGGCTCTGGCAGCTCTGGTGGCGGCAGTGGCTCTGGCAGTGGCACTGGCGGTAGTGGCTCTGGCAGTTCTGGCGGCAGTGGCTCTGGCAGTACTGGCGGCAGTGGCTCTGGCAGTACTGGCGGCAGTGGCTCTGGCAGTGGCAGTGACTCTGGCAGCGGTTCTGGCGGTGACTGAGTGTCTGGCAGCTCTGGAGAATTTGGCAGCTTTGGCAGTGACTGAGGATCTGGCAGCTCTGGAGGATCTGGCAGCTCTGGAGGATCTGGCAGCTCTGGAGGATCTGGCAGCTCTGGCAGTGACTGAGGATCTGGGAGCTCTGGAGGATCTGGCAGCTCTGGTAGTACTGGTGGCAGTGGCTCTGGCAGTGGTTCTTCAGGAACTGGAACTATGGCAGGAACAAAGGCAGGAACAGACTCGGAACAGGAAACCATCTTGTGAGCCGGAGAACTGGAAGCAGCCATCTTGTGAGCTGGAGGACTAGAAGCGGCCATCTTGTGAGCTGGAGGACTGAAAGCGGCCATCTTGTGAGCTGGAGGACTAGAAGCGGCCATCTTGTGAGCTGGAGGACTAGAAGCGGCCATCTTGTGAGCTGGAGGACTGGAAGCGGCCATTTTGTGAGCTGGGGGACTAGAGGCGGCCATCTTGTGAGCTGGGGAACAGGAAGCGGCCATCTTGTGAGCAGGAGACAGGAGTATGGGTGTTGCCAGCATAATGGAGCTAATGGGTTGAGCAGCAAGCCCCATTGTTGGTGGGTCTTGCGGTCCTTTGCCCCCCCCAAAAAAATATTTAGGGGTCTCCTCCACCTCGCCCACGGTGAAGGGGGACCCACTTAGTTGTAGTGCAGTATCAATGTAATTTTCTAAAGTCCCATGGGGTTCATGCAAAGGCATAGTGGAATACAGGGGCTCAGAAAGTCCTCCACGGAAGAAAATCATCAAACACAACTCACTCATAGATGTTAGGTGTGCCAGTTCGATGAATTCCTCCACGTACTCCTCAATAGACCGGGCTTCCTGACGAAGACGCATTATTGCAATACCCGCTGGATCCATGTTTGGCCGAGTCTTCTGTAACGCGGGGAGTGACAGAGACAACTGAGGTTAGGATCCACGTGCAGGTTTATTAGATGTTAGAGAAGCGATGGTCAACACAGGTGCAAACAGATGTATATAGGCAGTCCAGAATCGTAGTCAAAACACAGGCGAGAGGTCGAAAGGCGGGCGGCAGACAAGGATAACTAAATAAACAAGGCTAGGGTAAATACACAGAGAAACAAGACAAAGGGAAACGCGTTGTAATGTCACTATACAGTTTAACAAGACTCGGCAAAGGCATGGAGTGAGTGAGATGTATAAATAGTGTGTGTAATCAGTCTTGGAAGTTGCAACAGCTGTGGGAGTCTAATCAATGGAAATGGGGAAGCATGTGTGTGTGTGTGAACAGAGAGCATGTATGAATATGTAGTCCCAAAATGGCGGATTTGTAGTCCTTGTGCAAACCAGCGATCAAGGGAGTTACAAATCGCTGGTGAACGTGACAACATGCATGTGTGTGTATATATATATACAGGGCCGCTGCTGGCCAAAAGGGTGCCCTATGTGAAATTTTACTGTAGTGTCCCCACAGAGAAGCAAAAACACACAAACATATGTATTTAAACATTTATTTATTTATTTATTTATTTATTTATTTATTTATTTATTTATTTATTTATTTATTTAAATACAAAAATATGCATATAAACATTAAAAATTATACTTAAACATTCAAATATTTACATGATAAAATAACAGTTTACATTAAAATGAACACTGACATGTCTTGCAGAAGCATTCCCAATTTCAAACATTTACAAAAGGTAAGGAATAAAACCCTCTCTGTACCTGTAGAGATGGACGGTCCTCAGTGCTGCATCCTTTGTCTGTACCTGTGCTGCTGCTTGTGTCTCTGGAGCACTTCTGGATCAGGCCACCTCATCTTCTTTTGTGACAAATTACAGCATTGAACCTCCATGTACAATACAGAAGAAATTAGTCATTTAAAGAAAAACTCATGGCACATCATTAAAACAATGGGCTAGTCAAGCACTCTTCATAATGTGTCTAAATTACAATGTGGATTTAACTTGCACTATAATCTATGGTGACAAATGCTGACCCTTGCTGTCAGTATAAATCAAAGACATTTGTGGTTTTTCATTGTGTATTCAGGATGTTAAAATAAACAACAACAACAACAACAAAACTCACCTTTTAAGGGTGAGTCTCAACTACACCGAGAAATAGTCATGGCACAATGAGCAAATTCCAGCAAGGTCAGTCATATTTTTGGGTCCCTCTTGAAACATTTTCATTGTGTTCTGTGCTATTTGCATGTATTTTAATATCTTAATTTGTTTGCGTTGTGAGAATTTTCAGCTGTCAAACAGATGAAGATCTTATTTGCTGATGTTTTTTTTTGTAACCGCATGTGTTTTCGTAAATTGCAGCGCATTTAGCTCTCTAGGCCACCGTATAAATGAAACACAGTGTTTTATGGATTTCTAGAGAGTCTAACTTTATTCAGAAAATGAACAATCACATATGAATATATAACACTATATTGTACCATACACTTCAATGTATAATAATATAAAACAATCAATCTTTGTTAACACATGCCTTATGTCACATGCCTTTAAAACAAAGCAAATGAAAAACTTTCACTAAGGTTAAACTTTGTAGTGACTCCACAATGTTCTGAACTGCGGTTCTCAACTATAATCCCACTGAAATTTCCTAAGGGATCAATAAAATAAAACTGAACTGACTATTGTGGCTTTGCACATTGCGATATCGATGCTGAAATGATATATTGTGCAGCCCTACTACAGAGTAAGATGGTTTACTCTATACCTACAGCATTTCCTACAGCATTATGCTAAATTCTGTATCAATATTTAGCCCAATAGCATTATACATATCAGGCATTTTTGACAACTTACTCCAGATTTGTCTTTGGATTCTGTATTGATTCAAACTAAAAACAATTTGATTTGGGCTGCATAGGGGTCCCAAACTGCACAGATGAGAGAAAATGTTGGGCACTTGTTGAAAACAGCAAGGCCGTATTGCAGGCAATCAGGGGTCAAGCGTAATTTGCTGTCTTTGTGCGTAGCTCCCACCGAGCACCATCTATCAAGATGGACGACTAATTCTCTCTCTCTCTTGTTCTCTAAGGGAAAATTGCACCGTTGGATGAATCCAAGAGAGAGGAATGTGGCTAATGACCTGAATATCCTGGTGAGGACGTTATGAGACCACAAAACCTGTTTATCAAAAGGCTGAAAGTGTCTGCCGTGGGCTGAAATGAAACAGGGAAATCTGTTAGTGGTGAGAAGAAGCGCAGTGAACCAAAGCCACCTAAATTGACTATGTGTATGCAGGTACTTTGGAGCATAAGTTGCTCTTATTGATTTCAAGCACATAACCTTCTCTGCCAGTTTTTAGAGGATTTGGAGTGGGCGCATATGAAGAGTGAGGTAACAATGGTGCTGACAGTAGTCGGACTCTGTGCCGTGTCGTGTCCTGTTCTGTGCATGCTGTGTTTTATGTTTAATAGTAATGACTAAAGAGCAGAACATCATTAAATGTGTCTGAGCAATGTTTGAAATAGAACCCATTTTCGGCTGCATATTACTCAGCTTCTATTATAGTCATGTATGTTGCTTTGTGTTAAACAAACACACACACACACACATCTGTTAAATTAATAAAAGTTGTAAAATATGGATATTGAATTTATGAAACAGTTCAACAAGTGTGTAAATAAAAAGAAACAACCTCAGAGTTTTTTGTGTGAGGAATTACTTTCTTCTTCCAGAATCAAATCCCAAGGTAACTGAATGTACTTAAATCACTACCACATACACACACGATGTTTTATTAAAGAGCCCATATTATGGGTTTTTGAAAATGCCCTTCCATGTAGTGTGTCACACAGCTCTAAGTGAAGTGAAATATCCAGCTAAGGCTTAAATCTGTAAGTGTACAGTGTTTAAAACTATTGATTCATCTATAAAAGAGTCGACTCATAGTGCTTCAAACGAGTCGTCTTGATAACGAGTCATTAGGTGTTTCGCGATGACGCAGCTACGAAACACAAGTAGTTGGGCGCGCAAACCCGGGAGATTTGAAACCTGCGGCCCCGCCCACTAACAGAAAAAAAGTCACACACACACACACACAGACAGACACCGGTCGAATGAAGTCACGCTGTGCAGATGGATATTATTGAGTCTAATTAAAGAGGAAACCTCAGCATTATAGCCCAGCCTTGAGCAGTTCTGAGTGCTTCTGAAAACTATATGCTTTCAAAGAAGACTTCTTCAGTTTGTTAAAGGAAGGATCAGTGAAGACTGTCTGAACATGGATCAGTGCATCATGGATCAGTTTCTTCCCCCATTTCACCAGTGTAAGTACGTGCGATTAAAATTATTGCCTCGTTTATCTTGCAAATGATGTATTTAGTTGTGTTTTGTTACTTGTAACCGTGTGTGCTGTATCAGGTTAACTCTTTATATTCTCATATCGCGTGTAAAGCCACGTTGAAAACGCGACGCGTGCCGCTTTGATTACGGATCGTCAGCTGTTTACACACATGCAACGGTCAAGTAATGTGTGTGTGTGTGTGTGTGTGTGTGTGTCTCCCCGTGTGTGTAACGCACAGGTATTCGCGGATATAACTGAGCGCCGCGCCGCCTCAATTCAGCCGCTCATTTATGGACGCGCCGGCCCTGTGTGTGTGTGTGTCTCCTCGTGTGTGTAACGCACGGGTAGTCGCGGATATAACTGAGCGCCGCGCCGCCTCAATTCAGCCGCTCCTTTATGGACGCGCCGGCCCTGTGTGTGTGTGTGTGTAACGCACGGGTATTCGCGGATATAACCGAGCGCCGCGCCGCCTCAATTCAGCCGCTCATTTATGGACGCGCCGGCTCTGTGTGTGTGTGTGTGTCTCCTCGTGTGTGCAACGCACAGGTATTCGCGGATATAACTGAGCGCCGCGCCGCCTCAATTCAGCCGCTCCTTTATGGACGCGCCGGCCCTGTGTGTGTGTGTAACGCACGGGTATTCGCGGATATAACTGAGCGCCGCGCCCTCTCTATTCAGCCGCTCATTTATGGACGCGCAGGCCCTTTGTGTGTGTGTGTGTGAAAAGAGTAAGAAGACTGTGGCTAGGAGATCTCCTCGCCAGTTCTTGGACTTTTTGCTCAATAAAATAGTTAGTCGTCAGTATTTTCTAGTCCATCGTCTGTATTTACATTCACCCACTGGCAGCCAAAATCCACTATGAAGCGTGTGTGCACTGTGACTACTTTTATATTGTAGATTAGCAGCTGGGCATTTCACTCTGTCTCGCGCTGAAGCCTGTCACTGTCGACCAATCGCAGCAGGCTGCCATTGGTCCAATCAGCGCAGATTAGCTTCGCGCTGAGGAGGGGGTTGGGAACAAATGAATCGCTGAACGATTCATATGGGAGTCGCTGGGATAATTAGGTAAAAATAAATGCAGATTATAAGACCATCAAAGTGTTGTTTGACCTTGCATGCATATTAGACTGTTGTTGGAGACCCTTACAACCTAAATATGACTCTATTTCATGTATAATATGGGCTCTTTAAAACATTATTATTATCAAAATTATTATTAAAAAATGATATTTAATAAACATCAGTGGCTTAATAAAAACAGTTGTAAAATACAGGAAAATGCAGAGAGTTCATAGGCAGCAATATACACTGCATTATAGTAGTTTACATCAGTTTTTTTGTACTTTATTTTAGAGAACAATACTCACTATTAACTAGTTGCTTATGTGAATGCCTATTATTAAAATATTGGCTGTTTATTTGTTTTAATGTACATATTCTGCATGATCATATTCCACATTCCTAATCCTACCTAATACCTAAAGTTATCTACTACATTGCTAACTGTTGATTTGCCGCAAAGTATGCATTTATTATTTAATAGAAAGAGTTTTTTATATAATTAAAGCTAATTGTATGTTATGTGTAAACACTACAAAGACATACATCAGAGTCAGTGGTAGATTTCAGAATGAGTGTCTTTGGTAAGGCTATTTTGGTGGGTGGTCCTGCTGCACACATCTCTGAATCCTTGAAATGCATTTTCAAATAGATGCTACTTTTGTAAATAAACCACATATCTGAAGTATGAACAACCCACCCACCGCAAAAAAAAAAAAAAAAATGTAAAACAAACTCTTAAAACTACGAGCTGTGACACAAATTGCTGTTTTATTTTTACATCCCTATTGGGCTTAGTCCTGCACAATGTCACAGGGAATAATCATACGTTATCTAATTATTTAAATCTACTGAAATTTTTTGTAACTTTTACTTTTTAGTAATTTCACAACTTTAAAATGTACTCAATACTTTAAGTGTAAAATAGTTTCATCAAAAAATTAATTAAGTAGATCATAGTAAGACTTTTTATAGTGTATGAGAAATGCTGCACACAGTGGGATGCAAACTGAGAACTGGTACCTGTGGATACTGGTAGAATATTGCATGGGTAGGAAGACAAATTGAAGAGATGATGCCAAACATCAAGGACTTCTAGGACAACATGCAGTACACAATTAATACACAAATACACTTCATTAAATATGTACACTAGGGCCAAATCCCAATTCTATTTTTGTACCCCTACCCCCTCCACTTCCATTTCCCCTTGAAACAGAGTGTGAAGGGGAAGGACTTCAAAATTTAAGACACCACTCTAATACCTGCACACCTGTCTACTTCATATGAGATCGATGATCACGACTGCTGTAGTTATTTCAGTTGCATTATTTTTTGGCATTTATCTTCAGGAAATCACTGACAGCAATGATATCATGTTATTATAATGATATAATGTGGCAATAAGATCATAACTATACTGTGCATTTACATCGTGACCATATTCATCTATGTAAACACACAAACACAACATTAACATTATACTAGACACTGTAAAAAGCTCATTCCCAGCCACTAGACTTTTCTGACAGGGTATTACAGTGTCATCAAGTGTGAGATGTGAAATTATGTTGTAGGAACACTATACAGGAGTTATTGTTATTATTATAGATTATAGATAGCAAAATTTAGCGGTTTTTATTTTAGTGGGGTTTTTTTTTAAAGCATAGACGGTAAAACACGAACGCCATTATGAATGTATTAAAACATATGCATGCTTCTTGTAAAAATTCATAATAATGAGAAAAATTGCTAATTTGCGCATCTCCTGACTTCCGTGTGCAGCCATGCTGCCGTTGTGGCTGGTGTATTCTGGGAAATTATCATACCTCTTAGTTTCGAGTGTGATCATGAAAAATCTGTTTTAAGGTGTGTCTAGCCCTTCCCCTTAGCCCTACACCTTCAAGCTAAAGAGAATTGGGACACCCCTACGCCTTCACTTGAATGTGCAAATTGAGGGGTAGGTGTAAATGGAAGGGCTAAGGGGTAGAAATGGGATTGGGCCATTGACATCACCTATAAGCAATAAAATTGCAGGTAAACTGTCTATATATAATAACTTATACTTGATTGTAACTTTAACTTAATTTAATTGTAATGCAATAATGTGCACCTTTTGTAAAGCTGCTTTAAAACAATAGTTATTGTAAATAGAATTGAATTGTCTATGAGAACAACATCCTGCTTTTAAAAGATGAAACGTCATAGTTTTTTAACTACATGGTAATAATAACTCTTATTAACAAGTCTTAATATAGTAGTGTTAAAATGAAAAGAATATCACGCACAATGTAGTTGTCCAAATATTGAACTAGTTTAAGAAAATCTCAACTGCCTTCCTGGAGTTTTTTTAAAAAGCTTTAGGGGCATTCACACAATGCATTTTTTTTCATTTTAATGGAACTTGAATAACTTTTCTATTGTTTTTTTTTTTTTTTTTTCATTTTTTTATTTATTTATTTTTACTTGTGACTGTTATGCTCATGTCTCACATCTTTTGCAGCACCAAGATAGCGAGTCAAGTTAAAATATTTTCAGCTTCTACATGCTGTGCAAATCATCAATGTTGGTTCCAAATTAGTGGACCAATCAGAAGAACTTGGATGCAGGGCAAGCATTGCAAGCATCTGTTTACAATAGCAAGTTGTCAACGTCATTGACTGTTTTATAAGACATTAACATGACAGAGGAGGTGCATTAGGCAAAGACACATTCTGTGTGAATGGACCCTTAGAAATTTACACTGTATTCCCTTTTAGTTTCCATGGTAACATATCAAACTTCAATTAGGTAGTGTGTGGCTAAATTCTGTACATTCCACTCCATGTGCTTCCAGAGGCATAACAATAAAGAAGAGGACTAACAATTCCAGATGTGGGACTGTACTGCTCTAAGGGTTAATAAAGAACCACTTTAATTATCTTTGAAAAATTTACCTTGTTTAACAATAGATCTGATTATTTGACAATAGCCAGTTTTTTACACATGATTTTATATGATTCTTTATAAAGAATCCGCAAAGAAAATCTAGCTGTCATCATATGCAATTGTTTTTATATTTAAGCACATAGAGCTCATTGCTGAACACACAGCCATCAATCACTAAGACAATCAGAAATCATAAAGTAAAATGATGAGCTGTCAACATCGACACATTACAAAAAACAAAGCGTGAGAATGAAAAACAATACCATACATTAGCAAACAGCAAAACAATATTAACATTACCCAAATAATACAATTTTGCTGTAATGCATGCTGGGAGTTTATGAAACCAACAGCATTTTCCAATATGAAACAGTTTGCTCAGACATTTAGGGTGTTTTCACACCTGCCTTATTTAATTTGGTTGAATCGCACAAGAGTTTGTTTTCCCTCTTGGTGCTGTTCGTTTGGGCAGGTGTGGATGTAGCAATCACACTCAAGTGCACACGAAAAGCAAACCAGAAAAGAAGAAGTGGTCTCGGTACACTTTCAAATGAACCCTGGGGCAGTTTGTTTGTAGTGAGAACATGATCCGAACTAGAACAGACCCAACCGCAAAAAGTACTGCGCCTTTTTTGGCAATCCAGCTGCCGTAGTCTGATGCGCTGTCCCATCTTATGGGCTGTGGAGGAAAAATATTTGTTGACATCGCTTTACCAACAGTTTTAAACAGAGAGAGAGAGGGAAAAACATTATCTGATGAATAGTTGGGAATATTTCTGGAAGATGACCATGTCACAGTTTAGCTAAATTAATTCACACCTCCTCCTGAAGTGACTTGCGATGTGCCTTTGCCGTTTGTAATGCATTAAAACATTGTTTTCCAGCCACAGCCGCACTTCACTCTCGAAATGTATAGTTTGTCTGAAGTGATGTATACAAACGATACAGTATACTATGACCAGGGATACAATCAGCAAGCACAGTCATCCTTCAATAGTAAAAAGCGACATTTTGTGTTTGTCAGTTTGTTTACTTGCGGGAGTTCCATTGGCATTTTCCTGCACGTTAATTCTGACCAATCGAAAAGCAGTTTAGGAAATATGTTCAATACCTATGAGTGATGTGGATTTTGTCACATGACTGCATTTTGGTTCTTTTCAACTGGTTCGGACCAAAGTAATCAGTGTGGTGTGAAAAGGACCCAAAACTGCAGAAAAATGCTACAATGTATTACTTGTTGCCTTTGGTCCGGACCAAATAAACCGAGACACAGATGTGAAAGCACACTTATATAATATAGTCATCTGACAGTGGTTTGGCAAACGTTTTTTTAATTTATTGTACTTTTCACGCTATTATCAAATCATTAACTAAGACTCTTATCTCAATGAATTACTAATTAGCTGCTAATTAATACATTTAGTCATTTCGCAGACTCTTTAGAAGACATTCAGCAATTCAAAAAGAAGAGCCAATAGACACAGAATGTGCTAGTTATACTAAGGAACTGTTAGTGCTCAGAGAATCAAGTGCCAGAGTTAGGAGGGTGGAGTGTATTTAAATTTTTTTTGAAAGAGAGAAGAGTTTCTACGGGTAGTTTGTCAAGCACACTTCATAAATGCACAGTGCTTTTTTATGAACATTTGAAGTGATTATAAGAATGTGTCTGGCTCACATGTGCAACACTGGTGCAAGTGTCTGTAAAAGTGTCAGAGAGATGAAAGAGCAGGTGTGTCCCAAATCGCATACTTGTGCACTATTTTACGCCATTTTGTAGTATAAAAAGTAGTGCGTTCACACTGAAAACTCTACAAATAATAAGTGCACTTTAAATACCTGGATGATGCACTTATTCAACAGGTAAAATGAAGTGTGGAATGTTGGACACTTCACACACTAGATGGCTGCAGCTTTGCTCATCTAGCGGAAGGGGTGGAGCTTTCGGGCACTGATGTTGGATTATTTATTTATAATGGATTGTGAAAGCAAAATTCTCCTACGAGAGTGATTATAGTGCCTCCCGATGGTGAATGCGGTTATACTCATGGTAGGTATTACTTGGTAGTTTGGTCATTTATTTCACTAATTTGGCAACTGTCAAAGGTCATCAGGGAAACGGTTTGAATTTCCGCTTAGTAAAATAAACATTACTATATTACAATATACTATAATCATATACTATGCTGTTGAGTGTGTAAGTGCATAAGTACAAAGTGCATAAGTGCATAGTGAATAGTGTGCCATTTGAGACACAGTTAATGTTATGTAATGTAATGTGTATTTATATAGCGCATTTATCGAGTATGGCCATACACTCAAAGTGCTTCACAATCATGAGGGGGGTCTCTCCACACCACCACCAGTCATACCTGCCAAAACTCCCATTTTTCCCAGGAGTCTCCCATAAATCAGACCCATCTCCCGCCACCCTCCCGTTTTGTTATTTCTCCCAGAAAACTCCCATTATTTCACCCCCCACTGGTCCTTAGCTTTTTGGTACAGTCTGTAACACCCCTGGGTTGTCGACTTTGGTATAGTATCCGATCGCAACGGCTGCCCGAAATCCGATGCATAGTACAGTTACTTACTCGGTTCCCAGCCGTGTTATTCAGACACCCCTGACACCAAGACACACACTAGGTCAGGACATCGGGGTTACACCACTATTTACGAGAAGTGCCATGGCATTTTTAATGACCACAGAGAGTCAGGACCTCAGTTTATCATCTCATCTGAAAGATGGAAATGGGTTTTCAACAGGTGGTTTGTCAAGCCCACTCACCTGTGTAAGGCACCCTCAGAATTGTATAATGTTTTGAGGTTTCTGTGTGGCGTGGTGGGGATAGAAACTAATAATAGTTATGGTAGAAATTGATAAGAGATGTAAAATAAAATCATACCGAATAAGTAATGATAAATAGTTAATATCTTATTAATAGGCATGTAATAACCAAGTAGTTAAAAGTGTAAATTGTTATATAAACTAAAGTGTTTCCCATGTTTTTTTAATGTAAATTTGAGGTAATTCTGTGACTCAGTCACAATGTACTGGAGGAACATATTATTTTTTCCAATTTTGCATCAGCACTTTCTGTAAAACTACATTTGAGCCACAGTGAAAAGTTTTGAAATGAGTCACACAAGGTTAGCAATGAAAATACAGCTGGATTTGTGATTTTTTTGTGTATGTGTTTGTAATGAAGGTCTGATGGCGGTCATCTCCTGCTTGGCTAAAAGAAAGGAATCTAAGGGAATGGGCCAGGCGCCGGGATACATTAAGGGGGTAATCACAATGCATTTTCAGCTATGCTTCGTCAATGCCTAGCAGTGGAAAATCAGGGTATTCAGCTCTCGCTGAGCTGCGTCTCTGGAGACATCGATCATCCCAGGTCCCTTCCATAGGCTTTGCTTGTTTTGCACACATGCTCATTTGCAGATTGATTCAGGCCCCATCGATTCAAAGCCTTGAATCAACCAGCTATGTCCTCACAATTACAAGAGTGACATCTTTTATCCCTCGCCATCACTGAAGTAAAACATACGCTAAAGCACCGATGATTAAAGCTGTGAGACAAGTGGGCATGTGTGAATTAGCAGTATGAAATTATTTGCCTTCTTGTGATTCATGTTTTTATTTATTTTATTTGAGCAAACAAGCTATCAGAGCTGCATGATATTTAAAAAAAGCACAGCAAGTTCTTGAGGGACAATCTGTCCTCTATATTTTAGAGAGACTTCAGTTTCAAGAGTCAGTTGTGTCTCAGAGCAGTCAAATTGTAGGTAACAATGCTCACATTATTTTATAGAGGCAGCCTGCCATATCAACAGAGATATGCAGCTGGGTGAACAAGGACAGAGCTGCATCACTATACTGCAGTTTAATAATCCTAAGATACACAGTAAACAGTGCATAATACAGTGCATCTGGAAAGTATTCATATCACTTTACTTTTTCCAATTTTTTTGTGGTTACAGCCTTATTCCTAAATAGATTAAATTCATTTATTTTTCTCAAAATTCTACACACAATACCCCATAATGACAATGTGAAAAAAACATTTTTTTTGAAACTGTTGCAAATTTTAAAAAGCTGAAAAATTACATGTGCATAAGTATTCACAGCCTTTGCCGTGAAGTTCTAAATTGAGCTCAGGTACATTCTGATTCCACTGATCATTCTTGAGATGTTTCAGCAGCTTAATTGAAGTTCACCTGTGGTAAATTCAGTTGATTGGACATGATTTGAAAAGGCATGCACATGTCTATATAGGGTCCCAGGGTTGACAGTTCTTGTCAAAGCACAAACCAAGCATGAAGACAAAGGAATTGTTTGTAGACCACCGAGACAGGATTGTCTCGAGGCACAAGGCTGGGAAAGGTTGCAGAAAAATTTCTGCTGCTCTGAAAGTTCCAATGAGCACAGTGGCCTCCATCAGCACTCTTCCTAGAGCTGGCCGGCCATCTAAGCTAAGTGATCGGGGTGGAAAAGGCCTTAGTCAGGGAGGTGATCAATAACCCTCTGTCTAAGCTCTAGCGTTCTTCTGTGGTGAGAGGAGAACCTTCCAGAAAGACAACCATCTGTACAGCAATCCACTAATCAGGCCTGTATGGTAGAGTGGCCAGACGGAAGCCACTCCCTGCCTGGAATTTGCCAAAAGGCATCTGAAGGACTCTCAGACCATAAGAAACAAAATTCTGATGAAAAGTCTGATGAAAAATTGAACTCTTTGGAGTGAATGCCAGGTGTTACATTTGGAGAAAACCAGTAACCGCTCATCACCAGGCTATACCATTCCTACAGTGAAGCATGGTGGTGGCAGCATCATGCTGAGGGAATGTTTTTCAGCAGCAGGAGCTGGAAGACTAGTCAGGATAGAGGGAAAGATAAATGCAGGAATGTAGAGAGACATCCTGAATGAAAACCATGAACAATGACCCAAAGCACACCGCCAAAATATCAGTGGAGTGGCTTCACAACAACTCGGTGAATGTCCTTAAGTGGCCCAACCAGAGCCCAGATCTTAATCCTATTGAACATCTCTGGAGACATATGAAAATGGCACCGTCGCTTCTCATCCAACCTGATAGAGCTTGAGAGGTACTGCAAAGAGGAATGGGCAAAAATTCCCAAAGACAGGTGTGCCAAGCTTGTGGGATCATATTTAAAAAGACTTGAGGCTGTAATTTCTGCCAAAGGTGCATCAACAAAGTATTGAGCAAAGGCTGTGACTTCTTATGTATTTTTAATAAATTTGCAACAATTTTAAAAATCTTTTTTCACATTGTCATTATGGGGTATTGTGTGTAGAATTTTGCCGAAATAAATGAATTTAATCCATTTTGGAATAAGTAAAAAAAAGTGTAACATAAAAAAATGTGGAAAAAATGAAGCGCTATGGATACTTTCTAGATGCGCTGTACATGGCTGTAACCATCATAAACGCAAAGGGTGAAAAATCGCCCCTACTACTCAGATATATGGCTAAGTTGTTAGCCCTAGCATTTGGTATTCTTGGTGCTGCTTTGCTCTGCTTCATTATGTACTGCTTTTGGTTGTTGCTAGTATGGTAATTTCTAAGGCTGGTATGCTTCAGTGGTCTGAAGCTCAAAGTACTTTGTTTTGTAGATATACATTATGAGTATGTGTACATACTGCATGCAGCCAGATTTTTATGACTGTACATAAACTTTTTTGTATCAGAGAAGCCAAGATAATAGAACATGTGTGTAAGTTTATTATAATTTATGAGAATTATAAGTTCTAGTATTCATAAAACAAATAAATCTGAAGAGTACAGGAGAGGAAATACTTTATAAACTGATTCCGTAAGTTACATGACAATGACAATATTGCAAATGTGTGTGCATATTTTAAAATGAAAATATTTTTGCAAATATTTTAAATGACCTTAAACTTTACAACAGATCAGATTTGGTGCAATAGCACAAGTAAAAAAAAAATCACATTAGTATTTTAATGACTTTCTAAAAGAGGAAGAAAAACCAAGCCAGAATCATCCTGAAAACATACCGCTATACATTTCTGGAGAGCACCAAATACATCCCAGGAGCTATGTGTTTTTTTTGCATTTTTTGTTTTCGCGAATCCACCAGAGGCTGCTGTGTATGCTTTTTAAGATCTAAAATTTCTCTTCATGCCTGCTCTTTTTGTGTAAATCCACCAGAAGCCACTTTCGACTGACTGACTGACTCCAAGTATTTCTGTCTGCGGACAGCAAGATGGGGGCATAAGATGAAGGGGTGTAACTTGTAGTAAGTTAGAGGCGTAACTTGCAGTTATCGGGATCCCATTGAACCATGCGAGATGTGACAACAAAATGATGTTGGCAAGATGGCAGAAATATTTACCAGAGAACATTTTCATCAAATGCTTTCATGATGTTTTCATCAAATGTTATCCAAATTTATTCATGACTACTTCATTTGATATATTATTATATTCATTCATTTAGCTACTCCAGCAAGCAACTCCACTCGCTGACTTCTTCATCCGTTTTGTCCAGACAGTTAGCCTACTAGGTGTCGCCCCCTTTGGTTCTACGTTAAAAACTGTGATGGTTGGGTTAAGGGTTAGGGTAGTTGTAGTCATTAATAACTATGATGGTTGGGCTTAGGTTTAGGGAAGGTATAGAAGCTAATAATGATGGCGGTTGGGTTTAGGGCTGTGGTAGGTATTGATGTTAATAACTGATGGTGGGGTTTAGGTGTGGAGTGGGTGTAGACGTTAATAACTGATGTACAGTGCCATCTTGCCGACAACATAGTTTTGACATGGCTCCTTAACCTTAAGGTATGCCTCTAACGTACCACAAGTTATGCCCCTAAAGTCTGGTTTATACTTCTGCATCGAGTGATCGGTGTGACCCACAGCACATGCCTTGCGCGTTGTTATGCATTTATACTTCTGCACGTTGTTTCTGTTGCTCTGCAATAACACTTCTGAAAGGCTAGGTGGCAGGTTTTTATGTTGCTCTGTGTCGAGTTTCTTCTCTGGTGTTTTGTTTTTTTCTGAACGCTACTTTAATGTAGAAGTAGAACAAACTCGCTCATTTTGAGCCAGGAATTGGTGAGCGTGCAACATCTTTAATCATAGGGTAAACACAAAACAAAACTTTCCATCTGGAGCTCCTTCACGGGACTCGACACTTGTAAACACCTGCTCCAACGGACTCGCGCCGCTCTCGGTCCCTCCCACACTGGTCAGCACTACCAAGTCGACCAATAACAGTGCTTGCGCTACGGGTCGTTGCGACATTGCGATTTTTGGAGAGGTGTGCGTCAGCACAGCCACGGCGAGTGCTATGCATCCACGTGCAGGCTGTGCCGGAGCATATGCGTGCACTTGACGTAGAAGTATAAACCAACCTTAAGGCTCCTTTATGTTATGCCCCTGTCTTGCAGTCTGCAGACAGACCCTACTTAACTGAATGACTGACTGATGGACTGATCGACAGACCCACTCTCCTCCTTCCCTTAAACCCAACCATTAGTGTTTTCAAAAGCACAGATGGACATGCCCATGCACTTTCCTAAACCGAACCGACAGTTTTAAAAAGCAATCCAGATAAAGAAAAGCCCTCATCTGATTTTGACCACGTTTTCAGATTTTACCACATTCTCACTCTGTTGTTTACTTGTTTATTTTATTTTTTGTATTCTGTTGTTCTCTTACCTGCTTTCTGGAACCATTCTTCATCAGACTCGAACACCGTCGTCGTGGTCAACTCCTCTCTGCATCTCATATCCACCAACGTACAGGTCGAGCTACTGGACAAACTGGTAACAGCGGGAAAGCCATCCATGTGGAGATAATCAGTTAGATGGTAAGTGCAAAAAAGAACGCCCCATGGTGTTTGTTTTAAAGATGAAATGCAGCCATATGTACTTCTGGCTACATAATTCGTGATTTCCAGATGCCCAAATGTACAGTATATGGGGGATGTTTTTAGAATGAGCATGTATTGTGAAAAACATTGAGCAACCAGAAGATCCTGAGAATGTACATTAATATGCACTTAAGGGTTTATTTATTTATTTATTTATTTGTTACCAGTGTGAGATTTGATCTGGTCTGAGGCTCAGTGCAGTAACTGAAAACATTAAGTCATTTCCATCAGTTTAGCACATCTGATGAAGTGTTTATTACGAATACAACAATTTTGCATGGTGCCAGGAGGAGGCACAACAGACATATGAGTCATCTTAATATTACTTCAAGCTTTGCTGCTAATGCTTTGAGAAGGTTTATTTCTCTCTCTTTAATCCAAATTTGATCTCCTCTATTTCTGATGAGTCACTGCATGAAACCATGCAACATCTGATGCTTTGCCTTATGTCAAGATGATCCGAATTGGTTCCATCAAACCAAATGGCTCAGATATTCAGTTTTAAATGCATAGTTCCAAAGTAAAAACTAGAAATATATTATTAGGGCTGGGCGATTTGATTAAAATCTCATATCTCATTATTTAAGTCATCTCAAGGGGCGGCACGGTGGCTCAGTGGTAAGCACTGTCACCTCACAGCAAGAAGCTAGATGGTTTGAGTCCTGGCTGGGCCAGATGGCATTTCTGTGTGGAGTTTGCATGTTCTCCCTGTGTTGTTGTGGGATTTCTTAATCCAAAGACATGTGGTATAGCTGACTTGTTAAAAAACTGATCGTAGTATATGAGTGTGTGTGTTGAATGAGTGTGTATGGATGTTTCCCAGTGATGGGTTGTGGCTGGAAGGGCATCTGGTGTGTAAAACACATGCTGGATAAGGTGGCGGTTCATTCCGCTGTGGCAACATGACGAAAGCTGAAAGTGATCTATTATTTAAAAGCAGAATTTACGTTACGTCTGCAAAGCTTGTGAAAACAATATATATAGCATATGTTTTTAATTTATAGTAGGTTATTTATTAAGAAATGTATCTTAAGTGAGTGCATGATCAATCATAGGCATTTAAGAACCTGCTCAACAACACTTAGAAAACAAGTGGGATAATATTTATGTTTGTTTATTTGCTTTAAATGCTTGTGTTGTTCTGTGCATGAACTTTAATTTTGTTTGATACATTCAGAAGTGTTTTCTTTTGAGCAGGTAAAATTAAACGTGTTAAAGAACAGCATTGTATTAGAAATAATATATAAATATAAATATATGTATAAATGGTTAATTTTAATACAATATTTAATGTGTTGCTAAGTAAAATATCAAATAGTTTATGGAAAGCATTGTCAATGCACTGTGATGTACCAAGATATTGAATTGAACCGAATCAATGGCATGATAATCGTAACCGCCGAACCGTGAGATCAGTGAAGGTTCACATCCCTAGAATATATGCAGCCTAACTCTTTATATATGCTTTAATAAAAGGCTCTTTTACACTAGTTAGGATATCTTTGAATAAAACTAACAGTGACCTTGAAATTTGGCTCATTTTCTTTCCTCTTGATCTCCAGGGTAGCTCCTTTAACATGCTAAAACCGAAAAGACGATACAGTCAGACATGCATGTCTGCTATTATTCAACCTTTCTATGAACTTCTGTAAACCACATGAAGCAAAATCTGCTGTATGATTTGACAAGTAAACTAGGTGCTATGATGGCCATTTTCTCTCTCCTCACTCTCTCTTTTTTCCATCCTCCTATCTTTTGCCTGCCCACCGCTCCTCTCTCAGCTCCCTTTGTATTTCTTTGAAATTGCTGGCTATTGCTGGGAGATTCCTATCAGAACAGGTTTTGAACTGAGGGGAGACACAGAGCACTTGTAGAATAACAATGAGGCCAAGGCTCCGGCTCTAATATTAACCTATTGAAAGAGTCCCCAGGAATTGGGCGGCCGAGGCTGTCTTTAGCATATGTCAGCATGAATATTAGTCTTTTGATTGTGAAGCTATTAATAAAGGCCACGGAAAGGTTAGTCCATCAGAGAGGAGGCAATGAGTAACATTCAGGAGTCTCAGATGTTTCAATTTGGTATGAAAAAGATAACGTCTTTAAACTATGAAATTGATGGGCTTTTTTTAACTGCACAGCTCTGTCTTTCAAAAATTCAGTAAAAGTACTTCATTATTTTTAGTTTTATTCAATAAATTGTCGTTGCATCATACATAACTGCAGGGAATTGTATTCACAGCACTAGCGACTTGCTGGTGCTTAGATACACCACTCTCATTTTGCAGAGACTTTCTCCAGACACAAAAATAAACCAGGATTGAAATAAACCCTGTGTTACATAACATCAGACAAATAACTCTTGCAGTCTCTCAGTCTGTGCCTGCCTTCCAATTTGTTGTTCATGATGTTCTGTTAGTTTTGCTCTTCGCTTCTTAACAAGGACGCAGGTGCCTTGACGGAAATTCAATTTGATACTATTAATGAGAAGATCCCCTCTGTATGAAAACGCAGAAGTCCTAAGGGGAATTTTCCTGTGTGTAGGTTTTGTGGTACAGTGTATTAATGAAACATTATATATAACACAGACTTCAATGCTAAGCTAGAAGTGGCTATTGCTTTTCAGAGAGAAGTCCACTGGGGCACCTAAAGTTGGTTTCCCTTAGCTAAAACCCTTAAAGAAGAAGAACTACCTAGCTTTCTGTGCATAACTAATATTTCTGTGTGATTTCTGCTTTCATCAAGGTATCAACCACACCGTATGTCTATGTGATGTAAGCTCACAATGTGCTCATACTATGCTGAGTTCACCCTATTGCTGTGAATGTGAAATCAATGCCAGGCCCTACTTATTCTTCCTCATTTAATATTGGATGTGGTTGGTTAACCACATCTCTCTTACACGGCTCTCTGGAATACTTGGAACAACTGGTAAAACCAAAAACACCAACCCAGGCTCATTCTGAAAATGTACCTCTATATACATTTCTGGAGAGCAGCAAATACATCCCAGGAGGTACGTTTTTTGCAGCTTTTGTTTTCGTGAATACATGAGAGGTGGCTGTGTACGCTATTTGAGATCTCAGATTTCTCTCAAGAGTGCCATTCGTGCCTGCTGTTCTTTCGTAAATCCACCAGAGGCTGCTGTTGACTTACTCGCTGACTAACTGACTGACTCACTCTCCCCCTTCTCTAAGCCCAACCAATAGTGTTTTAAAAAGCACAGATTGACGTGCCCACCCACTTCCCTAAACCAACCAACAAATTTAAAAAGCAATTTAAGCCCTTGCCTGATTTTTACCACATTCTCACCCTTTTATTTACTTGTTTAGTTTATTTTTTCAATTCTGTTTTTGTCTTACCTGCTTTCTGGAACCATTCTTTACCGGACTTGAACTCAGTCGATGTGGTCATCTCCTCTCTGCATCTCAAGTCCACCGAGGTACATGGTGAGCTAACTGGACAAACTGGTTACAGTCGGAAAACCGTCCATATGGAGGTAAGCAGTCAGCTTGTAAGTGAGAAAAGGAACGGTGTCATACTGCCCGGTAGTGTTCATTTAAAAAATGAAATGCAGCCATACGTACTTCTGGCTAATATAATTCACGATCTACAGAAATGTATATAGGGCTACATTTTCAGAATGAGCCTGTGCTGAAAAACATAGGCTCATCTCATCCAGGTTCCATCCTGACAGTTTGTAAATATAGTTAGTAGACAGTTAGTATACTGTATGCTCCAATGTTTAATGAATCTTTAAGTTTTACTAAAGAGAGGAATTTGCACCACAGTTCCCCCACTTTATACTCATGATACTCTTGATACTCTGAGTTATTAGCCCTCCTAAATTATTAGCCCTTGCCCCCCAACACCCCCCCCCCCCGGTATATTTTTCCTTTCACAGCCAATCCTAGATCTGCGCATTTTGAACCGCTGTTTGCACAAGCTGCCGTTCAGAATGCTCACGCAGAAACGCTTCCTCCAGTGCGTTCGTCCTCAGGATTGGTTTGCAGCGATTAGACCTGAAGGATGCGTACTTCCATCTCTCCATTCTTCCACGCCACTGTCAGTTTGCGCTCGAAGGTCGAGCTTGGCAATACAAAGTCCTCCCCTTCGGGCTCTCTCTGTCTCCGCGGGTCTTCACCAAGCTCGCGGAGGGTGCCTTAGCGCCTCTTCGGTTCGCGGGCATCCGCATACTCAATTATCTCGACGACTGGCTGAATTTAGCCCACTCTCGGGAGCAATTGACTATGCACAGAGAGGTCCTCCGGCGCCTCCACCTGTTGGGGCTTTAGGTCAACCGAGAAAAAAAAAATCTCACCCCCGTGCAGAGGATCTCTTTTCTCGGGCTGGAGTTGGACTCGGTCACCATGACAACGTGCCTCTCCAGAGAGCGCACTCAGCTAATGCTGAATTGTCTGAGAGAGTTCGACAGCAAAACAGTGGTCCCACTGAAATTATTTCAGAAGCTCCTGGGGTATATGGCATCCGCAGTCGCTGTCACCCCTCTCAGATTACTCCATATGAGACCACTTCAGCACTGGCTTCACGATCGAGTCCCCAGATGCGCATGGCACACGGGCACGCACCGAGTCCCTGTTACTGCTCTGTGTCGTCGGGCCCTCAGCCCTTGGAACTGCCCTGCACTGGCCCACAGCTGGCCTCAGGGCATGCGCAAATATGCCTGCTCGCGCAGTTACTATACAAGGTCAGGGAGGACGAGGAGCAGGTCCTGCTAGTTGCGCCCCTCTGGCCCAACCGGACCTGGATGTCAGAACTCTCCCTCCTTGCGACGGACTTCCCCTGGCAGATCCCTTTGAGAGATAACCTACTCTCTCAGGGATAGGGCACCATCTGGCACCCTCACCCCAATTTTTGGTGGTCCTTAGACACGAGGAAGACTCAGGTAACCTACCGACTGCGGTGGTTAATACCATCACTCAGGCTAGAGCCCTCTCCACGAGGTGCGCCTTTGCGCTGAAGTGGAGTCTATTAACTGAATGGTGCGTCTCTCTCAGAGAAGATGCCCGAAATTGCCAGATCAGCGTTGTGCTTTCTTTCCTCCAAGAGAAGGTGGAGAACAGGCTGTCGCCCTCCACACTTAGGTTTACATGGCTGCCATCTCCGCTCATCATGACGCAGTGGCTGGCAGCACCATGGGAAGGCATAACCTCATCATCCGGTTCCTCAGAAGCGCTAGGCGAATTAATCCACCCGCCCCCCTCTCATGCCCTCTTGGGATCTCTCCCTCATTCTCACGAGCCTGTGTACAGATCCGTTCGAACCACTCGACTCAGTATCTTTAAGATTTCTGTCCCTGAAGACTGCTCTGCTGGTAGCGTTGGCATCGATTAAGAGGGTCAGGGACCTGGAGGCAGTTTTGGGCAGTGACTCGTGCCTGGAATTTGGGCCGGCTTACTCTCACGTTGTCCTTAGAGCCTGTCTGGGATATGTGCCCAAGGTTCCTACCACACCGTTTAAAGACCAGGTAGTGAGCCTGCAAGCGCTGCCCCCGGAGGAGGCAGACCCAGCCCTTTCATTACTTTGTCCAGTTCGTGCTTTGCGAATTATCTGGACCGCACACAGAGCTTTAGATCATCTGAGCAGCTCTTCGTCTGTTATGGTGTTCGGCAGCAGGGAAGTGCCATATTGAAACAGAGGTTGGCCCACTGGATAGTGGATGCCATCTCCCTCGCTCACCAGAGCCAGGGCGAGCCGTGTCCCCCAGGAGTGCGTGCGCACTGCACTCTGAGCTTCGCATCCTCTTGGGCACTCCTCTTCCCTGCTTAGGTGAGCCCTGCAGAGCTTCCTATGAGGCCCCCAGCACTGACTCAGTGGAGGAGTCACTCGCTGGCCCATTACGTTGTAGGTTTGCCCTCTGGTCAGCCCAAGTGCAGCCCACTTGGGTAGCAGGTGGCCTCCGCAGCGTCCTCCCTATTGGGACTACATGCTTTCCCAACGTACTGTCGTATTTAAATTCCTAGAAATTATCTAGATGCTTTGCGGCTCCCGAAAAATATATCTAAATCCATAAATCTTCTTTGAAATGGGATAAGTAAGGGCCAGGGAACACGTTGGAAGACTGTGCCTCTCTATGAAGCAGGTGCGCTCACGCTTGCCTGGCAAACCTCTCATCGGAGGTGGAGGTAAGGTGCAGTCATTATGGCATTTTCCAGACATTTCCCATAAGTGGATTAATTCCACTATAGCATTGAAGTTCCCCACCTGAAGGGGAACGCTCTGGTTACTAAAGTAACCCTTGTTCCCCGAGGGGGGAAAGGGAAATGCTATATTGCATCGCCGTAATGATTGTTCATTCGCTGTGAGTATCAGTCTCTTCAGCTTAAAAAGGATGCATCTTCTTGCTTCCCTGTGCTGTTATTAAAGTGATTGCAACAAGCATCAGGTGCGCAAGCTGACGCTGCCAATTCATTTGGCATTTCATTGGCCTGTTTACATACTCTTTCAGACAACTGGCGTTCTGAACGAAATTCCCAAAAGTGGATTAATTCCACCATAGCATTTCCGTAGTTTTGCATGAATGAATATTTTAGCAATTTTACACATAATAATTCATAATAATCACATTTCACAAAGCTGAAATTGCTATTCAAAATAACACATTGTTGATATATTTTGAGACTAAGCTTAGGTATTGTTATTTTGATACCAATGCTAAGTTGATACTTTTAAAATGATACCAGTGCCAAAGCTTTCAGTCTTTGGCAAATTTGATAAATGAGATCATGTGTATTGATGAATCTGAAGGAAGTTGCTCACTATATGTGCTGTACTGTGCGCTTTGCCTTTCATAAATCCCTAAGTACCAAGAACAAACACCTAACATCGACGATAGTTTACGTAACCCTTAAAGTTGTTTAGAATTAAATGTTTAAAGATAGTGTGACACAACGCGTACCTTTGATGCACCCCTTGATGCTACTTACACCAGCGGCACCAAAATTACAACCACTGGGTGTCAAACTTACATACGGCACCTTTAATATCTTAATCATAGGCAGGTAATAAGCCAGTAGTTAATAGCATGAATTTTGACCTAAACTAGTGTTACCTGAATTTATTCCCTGAATCAAAATGATGAGTCATGTTAAAAATTATGTTATAAAACATTGCATTTTGACAACTGCCTTACATTCGTAAGTTCAGTCTTTGACTAAACATCAGCACATTAGGAATTTAAATTTTCTCTGCCATGCTAGACTATTTTAGTTGTAAATATGTGACTTTTTTATGTTTTAAATCTTTCAGTATCTCCGAATTATATTTTAGAATTGTTCAAAACATTTTTGCTTCTCTATATTTTCTAGCTGTAAAAGGTAAGTATTAATAAACAGAGCAAGCTGCTTTCCAGGGAGTAGTCCACAGAGACCCCTAAAGTAGCTTCTCTGAGACAAAATTCAGAAGAAAAACGAAAGAAGAAGGACTACCTAGTTATGTAACCCAATAGTAAGCACTCAAGCATAAATTACACTCTTTTGATTCTGAGTCCTATAGATATACAACACTAAAAATGATTCACTGATTTACTAAGTGGTAAGTGGTTGCAAACAATTTTTATGAACTTAATTTAAGCAAACAAATTAAGTTGAACACTACTCGGTTTAATTTGTTTGTTTAAATTCAGCCCATATAAATTGTTTGCAACCATTACCTTAAAATCCAATGAATCATTATTTCATTGAATATGTTTCTGGGAGTACAAATAATGCATGAGGAAAGAAAGTTTGTGCTCCAAAGCCATGCAAAATGACCATGATGGTAATGCATGCATCAGCTTTAAAATCATTGTCTTATGAATCGAAACAAAAGGCGTGTATGACTATTATTAAAGCATTAACAAACAATAAAACAATGCTTTTGACCAACCAATGAACAAAAAATTAAATATAGCGATTGCACCCATTGCAACGTTGTGGAAAGTGGGCTCTCTGAGCCAAGACCCTTAGAGAAGAAAGACTACCTAGTTGTTTTAGCCAACAGTGAGACCTGGAGCATAAATCACACTCTTTAGAGTCTAAGTCTTCCAGTTAGCGAGCTGCCTGTGTGATTTGTCTCCCATTAAGCTTAGTTTCTCATGTCTATTCAGGCTTAATTGTGGAATTTAGAGGGTTTTAAAGGGAATAAAGTATTGATCTGAAGACTACACACTGATGTTTTGAGTTATATAAACTGTAAGATGCCTCTCTAAAGCAAACTCGCTCTCTCATAACAATCATTTATTGCTTATTATGGGATCACGACAGAATTTCACAGTCAAATCATTACAGAAGTGCTGGGTTACTGAGAGAACTCTGTAATGGCAAAGATGAAGGTATTGTGACTTTCCTAGTAGTGACAATGTTTGCCAAGTATAGTCATTGCCTGCGGCAAAGTGCACCAGCGGGTTGTGAAGATGGAGGCTCATTGAGTGATAGGAGGATGACGTCAATTTGTGAGTCCTTTGGGAGCTATTCTCCAGAGCTCCTTATTTTTAACATTCTATATAGTGCCGTAAGTCTTCTGACGGCTTGGTTTGTTCTTATTTCGAGAGGGATAGGTATCATATGTGAAGAGTCAGGCAATACAGAGATCCGGTTTCCTTTTGCTAAGCAGATAAAAAAAAGCGCTGCAGTCGACATTGCCGATCCTTTTCCTCCCTTATGTGATCTTTGCGGTGAGGATAGATGGTCCTACATACTGCAGTTTGCTGAGTCTTAATCAGACTAAACAGAGACGCCTTGGGAAGTCATTACCCTTCTATTATCTGAAAGGACATGAAGGAATGGCTACAGCCGCGGAGAGCCCTTCCATTCAGCCTTGTAAATCAGACAAATCCATAGAGGAAGTGTCACAGGAGCATTGAAATACTCTGCCTGTGATTAGCCTTTGACCACGTGGCCACATATTTGCTTAAAAACCACTCTGAGCCATTATATTTCACAGCTCTTTAAAAACACTCTTGCATCCCAAAAGCAAGATTTAAACACAGTATTAAAGATAAAATGAGCCTCTTCTGTGTTTGTTCCAGTCAGAAACGCTCTGATCAGCTTGACATCTCAGTAAACTGCCCAAGAGAGAAATAAATTGAAATGCTAATGCTTAACGACATGATAGTGTCCTTGAAGTCTACGTCTGTTTTTTCTTCTTCCCTACAACATATCATGCATGTTTTAGTTGAGCTACAGTAGGAGATGACTCGGTTGTTTAATTAATGAGCAGTTAGACATTTTCTGTGTGTATAGAGTCTAATTAAAAGGGCTTTACTTACCCTCATGCCATCTCTAATGTATGTCTTTCTGTCTTCAGACACTCACAATGTTTAGAAGTTTAAAACAGCCATCTGTTCACATGTATGGGTTTAAATTTATTCAGTACCTCACCAAAGAGGCATAAGGTCTGTATAAATATATCTTTCATTAATTTATTGCATGTTGTGAAACTTTCTGCGTATGTTTGTAATGAGGCAACAAACACATGTACTCTGCTGAGTATTTAATGCATGTTTATGCATTGTGTCATATCACTCAGCTCTTATTGTCATTTCTCTGGACTGGAAGAACAGCAACACTTTTTTAAAAAACTCATCTGGTTAAAAAGAGGTTAATATTTAAACTTTAAACTTCAAAGTACAATTTTAAATGCACGTCTGCCCCTTATTAAGTATATATTTTAGCCTGTATACATATTTCATCCTTAGTTTTTCAGGAGCAAAATAGAGAAATGTGCAACTGATGCGAACTCTGATTACGTACCTCTATATACATTTCTGGAGACAGCAAAATACATCTCAGGAGGTACGTTTTTTTGCAGTTTTTGTTTTCACGAATCCACCAGAGGCTGCTGTGTACGCTTTTTCAGATCTCAAGTTTCTCTCGCGAGTGCTATTTGCGCCTACTGTTCTCCTGTTCTCCCTCTTCCAGAGGTCGCTGTCGACTGAGTGTCCAACCGACCGTCCAATCCCCCCACCCTCCCCCTTCCCTAAACTCAACTGGAGTATTTTAAAAAGCAACCCAGAGAAAGAAAAGCCCCCTGATTTTTACCACTTTTTCAGATTTTACCACATTCTCACCCTGTTATTTACTTATTTATTTTATTTTTCAGCCTTTGTTTTTGTCTTACCTGCTTTCTGGAACCGTTCTTCACCGGACTCAAACCGGTTACCAGTTATCGCGGTCAACATTCCTCTGCGTCTCAAGTCCGCCGACATATGTGTCGAGCTCCCCAATAAATTGGTAACAGTGGGAAAGCCATCTACACAGAGGTAAGTGGTCAGCTGGTAAGCGCGAAAAGGAACGGCGTCACACTGCCCCACAGCATTCGTTTTAAAGATAAAACGCAGCCATAGGTAGCTCTGGTTACATAATTTGTGATCTCCAGAAACGTATATAGGGCTACGTTTTCAGAATGAGCCTATGTTGGAAGCGTGTGTATGTGTGTGTGTGTGTGTGTGTGTGTGTATGAGAGTGTGTCAGAGCTCATTAATATTCACGACTATTCCAAATATAGTCAACACGGAGCTTCGGATTCCTCTATTTTTAAAACTTCTGGAGAATTTTTAAGCTTAAGATATTTGTAGATTATGTATTTATCATAGAGCAATTAATTTATTGAAATAATGCTCCATATGGTACCTTTACTGTGGTCTACATATCCCTACTGTAAATCACAAATTATATTATTATCTCTATATACTGTGTGTAGAAGGTAGTTTGCCTATGTGTTAGAAAAAAAGTCATACAAAAGTTAATATGTTTAAGATGATAAGACAAGCAACCATAACATTGAATAAATGGTATTTTTAATGCAAAAAAACCCAATTATAAAGTCGAGGTGTTTCTCAATTCTTATTTGTGCGTTCTCGTTTCCTTTCCTCACTCACATCCTACATAACAATTTACAACGTGTCACGTGTAGTCAAAAAAGATGATAAATTAAATGCTTTAAAAAGTAATGTATTTTGTTACTCGGGTTTAGAAACTTCATCTAAATACTTTAGAATACTTTGAAATACTTAACCCTTTAAAGTGCACTTATTAAAAACAGTTTTTGGCCCACATCTTGTTTTGATCAATATACTAAAACAACTCTGAGAAATAATAATAAGCAATTAAAATAATAATGATAACCTATGGATAAAAGGTCAACCAGGAGATTATGATGCCTGTTAAAGGGTTAAGCTTTGAACCAAAAATTAATGGGATTCTGTGGTGCTGCATTCCATCCCAAATAAAACATTGAAATATTGATAGCAATATTAGTAACTCTGCATAAATATTAATCTAACAACATAAATTGTACATTTTATAAGGTACTCTGCGTTAAGACTAAATATGCTTTTGTATATGCAAGTTTATTCATTAATTGTTGCAATTAATAAGTTATTCATTTGTTTGCTGTGCATTAAGTCATTCATTTTACTAATTAATAATTTGCTACAGATTGAATTTTAATAAGTTTATAATTACCATACCCACTAAATAATACAAACAAATATATAACAAACATATTACATTGGGTGAATGTCTATAGCAGGGGTCACCAAACCTGTTCCTGGAGGGCCGATGTCCTGCAGATTTTAATTCCAACTCTAATCAAACACACCTGAACAAGATAATCAACCTCTTAATAGGTATACTTGAAACACCCAGGCAGGTGTTTTGAGGTAAGTTGGAGCTAAACCCTGGAGGGATACCAGCCCTCCAGGATCGAGATTGGTGACCCCTGGTCTATAGCCTGTATTAAAAGAATAATGAATAGAACAATGGTCCGTTAGTTAATGTTAGTTAATGAACTTACTAGCATTAACTATGCATAACCTTGTAAAGCATTTATTAATCATAGTTCAACATTAATGAATGCATTATTAAAATATAAAGTTGTCCTTGTTGAAATTAGATAATGCACCATGAGTTAACATGAACTAGAGTTATTTAACTAACATTAACTAAAATTAACGAAGATGAATAAATAATGTATTACTAATAGTTTGTTCATGTTAGTAAATACATTAACTAATGTACCATTATTTGTATTTAAATTTGTATTTATATTTATAAAGTGTTAGCAAAGATAGGATGTGTAAAATATGTGTTGCAATCCCTACAAATAATATAAATCAACATAAGAGTCAGAACAATATTTTACATATATTCAAAATATGAGCTTTTCGTAATTTACTTTTACATATTTATATGTATCAAAAGCTTTTCAGATACATTTCTATATGATAAAATCCATACTAAGACTCTGACACTATACATAAATGCAATTATATAAAATATTTTATGTGTCAGTATATTGAATTTAATACTGTAGGTTTTATTTATAGTTGTGCATAACTGTACATTTATGTTTTACAGAACTGCTTTTTGTGTAATGCTAATATTTTTTTATGTTAGCACATTGCTTTAGGCCAGCTGACAAGCACATATTCATGAGTTCACTACTGATGTAAACATCAGGACTTTATGAATCACTGTGAATCATGTTGAATCTTTTTTTGCCTTCCGTGTCAGTTCTTGTATAAATATTTCAAGACATTGTTTTTTTTAAGGAATTCAGCTTGAGTGTTCCATTACTGTAAAAGGATTATAAACCTTCATTTGTGTTCATGAGGAAATTGTTCAGTCATATACATCTTTGACAACATGGAGGCGAGTAAAAGATGAGATCATTTTTATTTTGGGGTGAAGTCTCCCTTTTAAATATCTGCCAGGATGACTTCCTTGACTTTGGTTCTAGCCCAAGAGACCATTCGTTACATGTGTTTTCGTAGGTTTAAAAGGAGAGCACAAACGAAAATAAACATGTCTCCTCAAGATGAATTACAAGCCCAGATCATTTTTCCCCTCAACCCCCCTGAGATAGTGCTTGCTGACAGTATAAAGGAGTTTTTATACTTATTGTTATTGTTATGTCCACTTCATGTGTAGTTATTTTTTGCTTTTGCTTACCGTGGGACTCATTCTTTTAATCTTACCCAGGTATTGCCAGAGCAAATACATTTCCTGGCAGCATCCTTAACTTTGGAGCTTCTTATCACCACTTAAAAAATGTCCTAGTTGTGGTTTGCGCTTACCAAGATAAAAGGTATTTTAATAGCATTTAGCTGAATTAAATGTGAAGGAGCAAGGCTGAGTCTGTATGAAACTTGTATTTTTTATTATTTTTTTGATTCACGATGCAACTTGACTCACTGATTTTTTCCTACCAGACTCTGTACTTAAAGGTGACATCGGATGCACAAGTTTATATGATTCTTTAGGGTCTTCATGAAAAGTCTATAACTTACTTTGGTTAAATTTCTCAATGTGTAAATAAACAGCTTTTTTTATCCTGTCAAAAACACCTTTTAACCAAAAACCATATATTGTTTGGGGATAGGACACAGGAAGTTACAGACAGGAAAGCGTCAAAGGACCTCTAGCCAGGAATCAAATTCAGGTTGCCGTGAGCGCCACAGTACTACAGTATATGTTGGCAAACTTAACCACTAGTCTATTGGTGCCAACAAGGAATCTGCATTCATTCTTGAGGAACAGCTAAACTGGCGCAGCACACACACACACAGAGTTCAACCAAACCTCAAGCCTCTGCTGTTTTGTGTCTGTAAAGCTGTTTCCTGCATTATGGTGATAAAATGTGAGATTGTTTCAGGCCATTTCCTGCATGTATAAATCTTATTTACCATATTAGATAGCCTACTATGTTAGGTTTGCAATCTGAAACAATATAGATTTTGCCATATAATTTTTTACAATTATATATATTTTATTTAATCGCAAAATTGTCCAAAAATTTCTTGGACTAGCCTCCACAAAATCAGTCATTTTTATAGCAAAAAATCACAAACTAGGGGGTCTGGTATTTGCATTGATTATACACAGAGCTTGACATTGACACCTGCTAACCCGGCAAATGCAGGGGTAGATTTCAGCTGTGGTGGGTTAGACAGACACTCCCACTAACCACTTTGGCAGGTTGAAAATATTTTTTAAATTGTAGTTTTCTTGGTTCAACAATAAGGATGGCCGATATGCATGCAAATGCAGTCTTAGAATCAAGAAACAGCATAACTGGCAAAAATAATTGTGTTCGCGCAAGTAAACGAAAACAGGCGAATGTAAACTGGACAAAAAGGGATGCACATGCACCCACAGTCCTGTTACTTCAAGAGCTCCATATGTCTTTTTGTAAGCAGCAGTGGTTGCTGCTTTTGCTTTAACCATTCTTTGAACAGATTATAAATGGGTCCAACTTTAATCGTATATGCATGATCATCCTTATCACACATGGTATGTTTTTCACCTGCTATCTTTTGCTTAGTTATTTTTGTTGCGTTTGGTAGTTTTTTTGTTTTTGTTTTGTTTTTGTTTTGCAATTTGACACAATGACAATGACACAAATCAATATAAAGCTTCTTTATTTTGGTCTTGTCCAGACAAGATCTAAAACAATAGGGATTAGGCCATAGAAAGGTTGTATAATTATAAAGGTTGTGTTTTTTATCCATGTTCTTACTTTCTTTTTCTCAGATTTCACTCCCCAGAGCATCTGACATCATGTAGCTCACACATACTGTAGGAGAGCATCCCCAACCATAATACACCTAAAACACAGATTGCTGTAAAACTTGTCAATGGCAGGGAATGCAGGGAAAGAGTGAAGCGAAATCATTTATCGATTTGATGAACATCATACATACATGTAAAGCACAAATAATGTGCTCCAATTCGGTCACGTCCAACGGTCGTCATCCTTGAATCAATTTCGATTAATGTAAGCTGGTTGCATTTTCTGTCTGTTCCATTGATTCATTTGTTAGATGTTTGCTCCCACTTTCTTTTGCAGTCTGAAGCACGTCAAACGCTCAAAACACCCAATTCATGCCACATGATATCTATATTTCATTTTTGCAATGACTGCACATGTAAATTACTTGTGCTTCTACTTAAACCCCCACAAACTGAAATAAATATAATTTGATTATATGGTTTGGAGTTTGTTGTTTTATAAGAATATAAATTTTTTTATAATTATTTTGCGTTTAAATTAAGATTTTTGCAGTATCTCAAAAATGTGTGACTTTTTGTTGATTTTGTGTTGGATTCATCGATTGCGGAATTGCAAAAAACTAGAGGGTCTGATATACAGTAGTTTATCATTGCTTGCCATAGCAGCCTGCCATTATCAATGTAAAATGTATTCAAACAAACATCTATGCATAGGAAATGTGACACTGGAGTGTTCAACAAATTCTCAGCTGCAGATTCTGAGGTGGTTAGTGTGTAAACCGACAACACCATTGACAAACTCATATAATGATCTGATTTTAAGCATGAGTGTACTGAAGCCAATGTCTGATAAAAAACAAACACAAATTATATATAAGAAACTGCTTGCATTTTCAGACAGATTGTAGGTACAGCTACATCACACGGACAAGCAAGTTTTTGCTCACTCTTTCTGGAACATATGAAACTAATCCATTTTGCTGTTGCCTCTTCTGATGCTGGGATTCTGTGTAAGGAGCCTCTACATCAAAACACAGAGCAAACTGCATTCCACGATTACTTCCTTAAAACACAGAGAAACCATTTTTATTCCTTTTGCTAAGTGTTTACAAAAAGAGTTCAGGAGTCCATTGTTTGCTTGTTGGTGGGCACATGTGAAGAAGTAGCTTCCAACATATAAATGGCACAAAATTCAAAGAGGTCAATTGTGGCACATTATTACACTCAGGCAGTTTATAAATATATGAAAGAACAAGCTGCGTGTTTTCTTTTCAGCTTGTCTGTGCTGGCTGACACAACAAAAACCTGAAAAACAAAACAAAAATGAAAATGGAAAATGTCACCTTTAAAACTGGAGAGAAGCAAATGCATAAGATGCTTCTGCAGAAATATATTCCCTTTACTTCATGAGCCTTACATAATTTTCAATCTGTTGGGAATAATGACGCCCTGGTGCACATTTTAAATGTCACAATCCCAATGAAAACAAAGCGGCAGCGAACATTGAAAGCGAAATGAATAAAAACAACTGCTTCATATGCATTCGCTATCTCGGCTGCTTGCTAAACACCCCGAATGATAATAAACACAGTCTCTCATTTGGCTAATGACAGGCATATTGTTCTTGACACTGCCGCATGAATATTGACTCTGTTCCATCTTTGTATTTTGAACCCTTGCTCCTCTTTCACCGCGAGCTCGACCGGCGTCTCCCGTTTGCAATGGTTGGGTAGCTTTCTCTGTAGGAGGGGAAATGAGGACAGTTTGTCATTATCAGAGCGGGCTTGAGAGGAATTTAATCACAACTGCGCATTCAGCAAGTCTCTGACATTATTGAAAGGGAAAAAAATGTTTTAAAAAAAGAAAGCAGGAGAAATATTAATACGGAGAAGCTGACAGATCACTCTCATTAATCAGAGAGCAGTGTGCCTTCCTCCAAATGCATGCTGTGCACAGGCCTGTACTGCTGTTAGTGTCCTTCCCATTCAGCGAGGTGAGACCAGCCACATGAAAATAGCTTGTGGATTTAGGACTGCTGCCATCCTTGGACTTGTGACATATTCCCTGTTTCGGATAATGAATTGTATTCAATTTGTTCCAATTTACGGAGAACAGATCAAAAGGTGCACAGTAAGTAGGAGAATTAATAAATAAAGACGGATTCGTAAGAGGAAATGTGCATGCAGAGGGGTGATATGTGACTCAGAGACAAAGATAAGCAGTTTTAGTCCTTATAATCATTTAACAGCAGCTGTTTAATAATGTTTGACTTTTTTTATCTGGATTTGATTTCAGGCAATTGCCTGGGCTTAAATGTGCTATCAAACTGGGACAAGCTCTTCCTTGTAGGAAGAATGAGGGATATTTCTAATGCCAGTAAATCCATCTTGAAGTGTTACTCTGCCACACCTCGTTCTTTTTTTTTTGCCTCAGAATGTGAGATACTGAAACACAGCGTTCTGATATTTTTATTTAATCTTTCTCTTGCTCAGTGCGAAGTAAGCATTAAATCCTCCAGTAGCTCCTCCAATCCATTACCTTCTATAAAAGCGATGTTCATAAGGTCAATGGGATGTGTTTCCAACATATAATTCAAAAGGATGTGTGTGCTACGTTCCTCATAACTACCGCAAGCCACTTTTACATAGTCTTTTTTAAATGATGCTTATGAAGGTGTCCTGAGTTCAAAAGATAAATACTGGTAAAGAACCTATCATTACTGTCACTTAGGCCATTTTTTTGACAGCTGGTTGGTTGGTTGTTAGATATTCCTAATAAAATACCGTATGTTTACACCTAGTTAGTTACTGACTGTCAAAAGCTTTTTTTTGTTAGTTTTGTTAATCCAAATGTCTATAAGAAGGCTGCTTCTGTAATATTCTGTAATATCCTTTTGTATGATCATTGCCCAATTTGTGTTCATGAGCCCCATCAACCAGCAAAACAGGTGCAGTAGCTGCTGAAAACAGTGAAATGGCAGCCAAGAGTCCTGATCTAAACCAGATTGGTGACATAGTTAACCCAATAAAGTCATTAACCCGAGGAAGAGACTGAAGAAGAGCTGATCAAGATCCCAGCAGAGCAGTGTGAGAGACTACTGAGGACCCGTGTCCATCAAATTAAGAGCCTGTATACGTTTTACTTATTTCTGACTGCTGTAACCTTCAAAATTTTCATTTGCATTTTTTCTTTTTGCTACAATCATTGCTGTTGTTTTATTTTTATTACTTTATTTTCTACAGAAAAAGAGTTATTTGTAAATGTAAGTTGGTTAAATTTTATAACACTGTTGTATATGCATGATACTGTACACAATAGCCACAAGTAAAATTCTCACAAATTTTAAATGATGAAGATTATATTTATTTAAGAAAAAAGAAATACATTGTTTATACATTGTTTTCAGATTTGGATCACCGCTGAGGTAATATTTTACTTAAAGGGGGTGCTCATAAGGCTGTCATGAAACCTTTATAATTACGACATGACACATGTCATGAATATGAAGAAGATTTTTATTTTAAGGTTTATTTATAAACTAATTTCGAGAGGATCACGTGCTTATGATATCATGGCTGGTCCCGCATTAGCTAACCCATGATGCACCAATCCTGACTCACAAAAAAAATAGAGTTTCTCATCCTGGGTCATCTTTGTCTTGAAGAATCCCCCTTCCACCTCTACTCCTCCTCCCTTTTCCTAGATAGGGCAGCATGGCGGCCATGTGATTAGCACTGTTACTTCACAGCAAGAACATCAGTGGTTCAAATCTTTACCAGGCCAGTCAACGTTTCTGTGGCTGGAGTTTAAATGTTCTCCCTGTGCTTGCGTGGGTTTCCATAGCGTTCCCCGGTTTTCTCCCATCGTCCAAAGACATGCAACATAAGTGAATTTATCACTCCAAAGTGGCATCTTAGACAAACTCTAGTCAGTTATCTCTCATAGCAATGTCTAGCTCATTAGCCATAACAAGCAGGAGAGTTCTCAAGATCTACCTGAGCTCAAACTCCCCTCTTGCCCTTCAAACAAGAGGGAGGATCTGTGCTCAGGGCTCTCTTCCAAGACAGCATGCCAAACATGCTTTATTATCAATCATCAGCTAAGTGTGAACTCTTGAACAGTCATTAAGTGTTATTGGCTCAGTTAAGCCATTCTAAATGTAAATGTGACATTGCTTTAAATGTCTTTGTAATGACAACTTTACATAAATAAATACATCACAACATGTCTTTGTCAGGACAACTTGACATTATAAAGACAGCATAACTTGTCGTAAATCTGTCATAAACATTGTGTCATGTGTTTTATAACAGCATCTTTACAATGTTTTTCCTCACCTCAACTATAGTGGTAGAATATGGTACAATGGTTAAATGGCATTAAGCATTAATGAGGCTGTTTTAATTAATTATTTGACAGAGTATTGACATGTTTAATGAGAAATTGTTTGTTCGACTAAATAAAGTAATCCAAAAATAGTCATGTGACAATTATGATGTCAATCATGTTTATGACAGTTTTATGATGAGTTATGCTGTCAAAACCACTGACAGGTTATGATGCAATCGTTCACAACAAGTCCAAGATATCTCAAACCTTTGCATTTAAAATGGAAACTGAGCTAATGACAGTCAAGTCACATGCATGTATATACAACCCAGGCTCATTCTGAAAGCATACCTCTAAATACATTTCTGGAGAGCGCTAAATACATCCCGGGAGCTATGTTTTTTTTTTTTTAGCAGTTTTTGTTTTCATTAATACACCAGAGGCTGTTGTGTACGCTTTTTGAGATCTCAAATTTCTCCCATTAATGCCATTCACGCCTGCTCTTCTCATGTAAAACCACCAGAGGCCGCTGTTGACTGACTGAATGACTGACTGACTGGCTGATCAACTGACCCACCCTCCTCCTTCCCTAAACCCAACCAATTGTATTCAATGACCCACCCACTTCCATAAACCCAACAGACAGTTTTAAAAAGCAATCCAGAAAAAGAAAAGCCCTCATCTGATTTTTACCAACTTTTACCACATTCTCACCCTGTTATTTACTTATTTGTTGGATTATATTTATGTCTTACCTGGTTTCTAGAACCATTCTTTGCTGGACTAGAACCCCATCATTGTGGTCAACTCTTCTCAGCGTCACAAGTCCACCAACATACATGTGGAGCTACTGGACAAACTGGTAACAGCGGGAAAGCTGTCCATACGGACGTAAGCGGTCCACTGGTAAGTGTGAAAAGGAAGGCGTCATACTACCTTTTATCATTCGTTTTAAAGACGAAATGCAGCCATACGTACCTCTGGCCACATAAGTCGCGATCTCCACAAACATATATAGGGCTACATTTTCAGAATGAGCCTATGTTGTACATATTATATCCTTCATATTCATGACATGCCATGTCAAGATTAAAAAGGAGTCATGACAGTCTTATAAACACCCCCTTCCAGTAAAGCATTACCATCCACAGTATATGTATGCATAGTTTGTTTTACAGCAGAATTAGTTTAAAGTTTTAGTTAGCTGAAAATTCCTTGTGTACACTAATATGGCTTCTTATCAACAAATTCTTATTGCAGAAATTCTAATATTTTACAGCCTCCTATGCAGTGTTACTGTCTGTGTTTATTTGCATTGCATTATCCTAATGAAAATACCAAAGATGGCTTAAAGAACACAGATAAACCATTTTCTGCTTGTTTTATCAGTTGAAACATTTCTACCTAAACATTTCATTCAGCTACAGCAATAAAATGGCCATTTTTATATGTGGCTATATGGGAAATAAAGCCATAAAACATTAGTTATTGGTATCATGTGAACAGTGGGTTAACTACATATGCCCTAGTCCCTTTTCTCAGAGGACTCACTGATCTCAGTCTCTGCTGTGGGACGACAGCTCTAAAGATGCAGCGTCTCCTCCATTGTGCTTCATTTGAGATGTATGGCTGAGGTGAATCACGCAGACCATGTGCTGGGTCTCTCAGGAACCCCTGGTGCAGAACACTGTTGAATGGCTGCTTTTAAAACAAGAAAATCTGTTGCGGAGGAGGACATTTTATAAGGAAAATAAAACAGTCTCCAACAGTGCGTGTTTTTTTTACACTTGTGAAAGTGAATTAATGTCAGTTGCAGATGAAGGGACAGTGAACTCAGGATGACAAGCGGCAGACAAGCCTTGCAAATTCTTTTTGCACAATTTCCAGGAACATGAAGGACCTGGTTTAATATTAATGGTTTAGGATTTGGGCTACCTGCATAAAAGCAGCTCAGACTCTCTAATTATAGCTGACACGGTTCCTGTGCTCATAATACACATGCGTGCTCACCACACACACACACATACACACTCCTCCTGCATGAATATTCATTCCTGTGATATTATCATACTCTGAGCGGTGACTCATTGTGCTTCACATCTGACTGACATGAACAAGATTGAAAGTGAGGGTCCTCATGAATATTCATACGGCCCTAACAAAAAAGTAATTATGCATAATGTCAGAGGGAGTATTTCGTAAATGTGAATGTAAAACCAAGGGGGAAAAAATGAAGTCATATTAACTTCAATTTGCTTCTCTAATGGTAGAGCACACTTACCTCTGAATAACTTTGTAACAAAAATGTACATAAACATGATTATAGACTGCGTGTTTGCATATACTGTCACACACATTATCTAGACATGAACAGGGCTAAGAATAAAAAGCTGTTGCCATGCTAACGCATCAAACAGTATGGCAATATCTGCAGTGCAGCATCTACCCTGCTGTATTAGATTTACAGCAACAGTGTCTGACGTGGAACATGGTGAGACTAGGAAATAACAGTGTTCCATCAAAGCCGTATCTTTGGGGTGCTTAAAAAGCATGTGCCTTACAGAGACCAAAAAAAAAAAAATGGAGACAGCTTCTGCCCTCCTTTGCTCCGTTTTGTTCACTTTTCTTCTCCTTGTGTCTTTACTCTCTTCCGCATCTATTATTCAAGCAAGTTTTTTAGCTGTAATGATAAAGCCATTATCTGATACCCTGAACAAGCTTTTCAGTTTTGCCTGCAGTGTTTTTTTATGAACTCGCTCTTTTTCATTCATTATGGATTGAATTTGAACTTTTCCGAGGACAAACAGAGTCATTCACTCATGGCCTATTTAGTTGTAGCTTAAATGTGTGCATGCTAATCTTATTTGGAGATTTACATGTATATTCAGCCTGATCTCACGAGAAAACGTAAGTATTTTACGTTTTGTCAGATTAGTGGCTAATTCGTGCGAATTCGTACAAGTTCGTTCGTACGAAATTGTACGATTTTAAAAAGGAGGCGTGGCACCTAACCCCACCCCTAAACCCAACCGTAATTGGGGGATGAGCAAATCATACTAAATCGTACAAATTAGATAGTACGAATTCATACGAATTAGCCACTAAATCAAAAAGTTACGAATTGCCGTGAGATTGTGTTGGTATATTCTGAAAAGTAGTGCCAACCAATTACTTTTAAATTAATTGATAGGTCTAATTCATGAATTATTCAGAAACATAACACAAAAAAAGCTAATATTTATTAAAAGGAGTCTATTATCATCCATTGGTGCAGCTATACTTTTATGGGATGAAAAACTGGTAACATTTTATTTTAAGGGGCAAAAATAACACATTAGTTAAACAATAATTAATGATTAAGCATTAGTTAAAAGCAAAAGCACTAGTAGTTAATGGTTAACTAAACATTTTAAGGGTCCCGAATTATGCAGTAGTTAAGCTCAGTTAAACTTGTAAATCATGATTAACTTGTTCACAATTATGCATCAGTTAAGCATGAATAAACACACAATTCATGATTAACTGAACATTTACTAAAGGCATTAAAACCATTATTTACAATTTGATAAGCCATATATTATTTATTTGATTCATCATGTAAATTAACTGAACAACAAGCTAATAATTATGTTAGAATTATTATAATATTATAATAATTATGTAATAATTATGTTTGCTGGTTTGCAATTATTTATGGCTAACATAATGTCCTAGTTATATCCACACTGATAATGGCACTTTGGTGACATTCAAGTTTATTGACTAAAACTAGCTAATAGCTAATTAAGGTTAAAATGGCATTAATACAGTGCTAATAAGAAAAATTTGACCCCGTATTCTAAAGTGAAAATTATATCCACATTAATTATGGCACTTTAAATAATAATAAATAATTAATGCTTAACTAATGCATTATTTTGGACCTTTAAGATAAAGTGTTACTGAAAAACTTTTAAAAATTATGTGATATATAACCTTTTGCACCCTGTTTCTTATCATTGGACTCAGTAAGTTGTGAGGCGTTTCCCCTTTAAGAGTTCAGAACCATTCATTTTTATGATTGGCTAACCATTAAGCAGGGACCAGTGCCAGCAACCTGTGTGAATCTTCAGTTGGATTTGAACACTATGATGATGTAAAACTACAGGTTTAGTGGTCTTGTGCTGCAGGCAGTCATAAGCACTAACTAGACTGGCACTAGTCTAAGCCTCAGACGTCACCAGCCTGATCTTAGTGGCTAATTAGTAGAATTCGTAGGTGTTCAGTCATACAAAAAATGTACAATTTTTAAAAGGAGTCATGGCACCCAACCCCACCCCTAAACCCAACCATCTTTGGGGGATAAGCAAATCATAAAATAAATTGTATGAATGAAACTGTATGAATGTACGATTTCAAATGACTTAAATCAAAAATCACTAAATCAAAAAGTTATGAATTGCCGTGAGATAGCATTGGATGTCATACAAAGCACAACCCACGGACCTTTGGCTGATGCATAATGTCTCATGCATACAGCACACTTTTCTGGAAACACTTCAGCAGATTTGAAGTCATATTTTCTGATTGAAATGATCAAATAAAAAAGCTGTGATGTTTATATCAGATGGAGGATTCTTAAAACTATGCAAGGCTCACATCAAAATATTTTAAAAAGATGTCCAAGAGTTTTGGTTGAGGCACTTAACTGTAATCTAAACAAGATATTTAACTAGTTTGCTGAGGGGAAATGAACCATTTGTCGAAATTAATAAGGTTTCCCTAAAGATCCTTTTTTTAAATACAGGAATATACGACTTTTATAATTAAATCTAAAGTTACATAAATATATTTCTACTCCAACTTGCTGTAAATCCTAAAAGGTTGCCTATCGAGTTAAATTAAGGTATAGGGTTAAGGAATAATGTGGTCACTTGAAATTATGGCATATATAATCTGTAATAACTCAGATTATATTATATTGTTCACTGTTATTGCTGTTGTTCATTACTCTTTATATGTACAATTATTCGTGAAATGATATAACACATTATAATGTTGTTTATGATGCAGTGTGCAGGCAATGCAACACATTAAGAATACATTATAATACAGGTTTCATAAAAAGTGTTATTGAAAGTCTCGGTGAAGTTAACAATTAGCCAGTCTTCTAACTCATTCTCTCAAATTTGGCAGCTTATAAAAACTGCATGCTCCAGCAGAAAACCAATATAAATCTGATCTACTATTTCTGCATAATATGCAAATATTATTCATCTGTGTTGATGCTAATGGCAGGCAGTAGAATTTTGCTGCACTTTATGTGGCTCATTAAAACTAAAAACAGCATGTGGCTAAAAATGTTTATCCGTGAATGCTTGCTCAAATGTGGAATAGAGGGCGCGCTAACTTTCATAAATGATGACATAGGACTGTTTGGGTAAAGTCAAGTTCACAGAAATCAACAACTAGAACTTTACAATTGCCACCTGAGTTTCTGTGTGACTGGATTGCCATCCATCTCAAATGCTTCTCAGAAAGCATTTATACAGTTCCTAATATCTAGGTTACTTTCCCAGAGCACTAGATACAGCTCGTTCATACCAGCTTTTAAAAAAATCTCAAATTCAGAATGCACAAAAACACTTCATACAAGTCTCAAATCATGTTTATCACCAAACAAATACAGTTTGTCACATATAAAAGATTTTCTTCTGTAAAATTACTTATTCACTGCAGTACAGTGATCATAATTAACATAATTTTGGGATTTATGGCAACTTGTTTACATCATTTGTAGAACTTGTAAATTGAGAATGTTTTAAAAGCTTACGTTTGTATCATGTGACCACTGTAGCACCTGCAATATATGGCAAAAAAGCATTAAAGCTAAAGCTAATGAGCTAAAAAGCACAATAGCTAAGGCAATTTCTTTTGAATGGATGTCAATGGTGGACATGATTGACTTTGTTGAATACGCTGCTTTCTTATTTTAGCAATTAACAGCATAATTACAGCATATCCTCAATCCTCAACATGCTTGTCATCAAACCTTATAGATTTATCTATTTTTAGATTTTCATTCAATACGTCACTCACTTTGGTTAACGGCAGGATGAACAACACTTCTCTATTGGTTACTCAGATTCTGGCCATCTTTTGTTTTTTGGGGTGCTGTATTTGATAACTAAGTGACAAGGTTTCCATAGTAATACACGTTTCTAAGTTTGGGGACATGAATAGCTCTTAAAAGCTGTACGTGCTGTCATCTCAAAATTATGGTAATTACAACATGGAAAATTATGCTAAATGCAGCTCATCTTACATGCTCCAGGTTCACAGTATATGCGGCGCAGCACAAAATTATACAAAACCAGTCCCATTTTGCAAAGATGGAAATGAAACTGCAAGACAAACAGCTGTGTTCAGCTACACCTTTGATAGCATTTTATTCTTCTAGATTGGAAATATGCTTCATAATACTGTATACTAAATATATATGGTACTTTTTCTAAAGCCAAGCAATGACACAATTCTTGTAACCATTGTTTAAAAAATGTAAAGGTTTCAGTTTTGGAGTGTTTGAGTGAGAAATCAAAAATAAATACAATTTGACAGATACGGCTGCTGAGATTATTTTAACTCAGATCAATGATAAATGATGCTGTTGTGCTCATTGTGTGTGTGGGAAATGTTTTGAAAAAGGTGACTTAACTATTGAAAATCTGAGTCTAGTGATTGTAATCATAAAAAATTATTCAGTAAAACCAGGAAATTACATAATGTCAATTCCAGGGCTGTATTTGTGATGAATCATCATCAGGTAAATCCTACTGATTCAGATGTGATGATTCAATATTGATTCACAAGCCCCCATGTCGAACAAGCGCCATTTGATTCGGTTCTTGATTCGATTTTCGATTGCTGATTCAGTTTAAAGGGGACCTATTGTGCAAAAATCACTTTTATAATTGGTTTAAACACAGTTGTGTGGCAACAGTGTGGGATTATAGCCAGCCTCTATTGGTAAAAAATAAATAATTCTATTTTTTATAATCACACTTCATAAAAAGTCTGTAAAAACACTTTGATTGACATTTTCCTATCATCAGAGGGAGAAAGCCCCGGCCATTAGGGATGATCACTCCCTCATTAGCATAAACAGCCCTGAGTGAGAAGCAGCCAACAGACATTTAAGTTTGAATCTGCCATTATGCTGACACAAAGGGATTTTTAGCTTCACTCTCTTTTAAATCGAGGGCTGGGTGCACAATCTCATTTGAATTTAAAGGGTCATGAGACATCAAAACTCATTTTTTGAGATGTTGACAGTCATATACTGTAGATGTCCCACAGTGCTAAAAATACTATTAGGACACATATATTTAACTAACAAGTAAAAATTTGTTGTTTTTGTGTTGTTTTGAGCGAATCCAGTTTAAAAAGAAAATTTAAAGCAAAAAAAATTCAGTGTGGAGATTGGCTGTCTGTACCAGCCGGTGCAAAGTGACGTCATTGAGTTTTCAGCACATCTAAACAGTTCGAACCAATCAGCGCACTGTATTGTGAACGAGATGCAACATTAATATCCATGACAGCTTCGAATAGTCCTTTTACCTGTAACAGTGCTTAGAGAGATGACATGTTGTGTTGTTAACCGCAATTCAAACGAGTAGAAAAAGAAGAATTGTTTGGAGACATGGGTTGTCAGTGTTACGTTTATAAATGGTTTTGTTTCCATTTCCCTGCGATGGGAGCACAGCTCGTGTATGGACCCACATTTGTGGATTAAAGTGGTCTGCTAACACGCAACAACAATGTTTGTAAGGAACATTTTTTCCAGAGAGCTTTTCTCATCTGGAAATTGTGATATCCAGATTTGACACTTTAAAATAAGACGCGGTTCCAGTTGGTGTTGATTGTCCTGTCTCAACGGATTTGGTAAGTGTGCGATCAGTGTTCTTTGTTTATGTTTATTCAGAGGCATAGTTAGAATCGTCAGCAGTACTGTTTCAGTATATACCTTAGTAAAAATTATTTAGTTACAAAGTTTACAGTAATATCACTACAATATTATGGACTGAAGGGGTGACATGGTGGCACAGTGGGTAGCACAATCGCCTCACAGAAAGAAGGTCGCTGGTTCGAGCCTCGGCTGGGTCAGTTGGCATTTCTGTGTGAAGTTTGCATGTTCTCAGCGGGTTTGCTCTGGGTGCTCCGTTTCCCCCCACAAGTCATGCCGGTAACACTTTATTTTGATGTTCCATTTGAGTATTAGTAGACTGCCTGCTTAATATCTGTTGATACTGACATTTAACAGTCCTTCAACAGACATTTAACTGACTATAAGAAACTATAGACTATAAGAAATTTTATAAGCACATGTCAACATACACTAACCCCAACCCCAACCCTAACCCCAACCTAACAGTCTACTTATAATCTAATGAGAATTAGTTGGCATGTAGATGCAATGTAACTTAAATTCTACAAACAGACCATCAAAATAAAGTGTGACCTTCATGGCCCTTAAAAATGACAGCCACCGAAATGGCACAATTTGGTTCAAAGCCTGAAAGGGGCAGATTCAAATAGCTCTAAAAAATATTGTGTGGTATTTTGATCTGAAACTTAGCATAAACACAGTAGGGACATCAGATACTTATTTTATATCTTGTAAAAAAAAGCATAAAAGGTCTTCTTTAATGAATTTAGGCTTAATATAAACATTATAATGAAGAGCGAGTTTACAAATGGAATTTATGAAAATAAATAAGAACCAAAGACCTGTATAATAAACTGCTTACAATATTTAGACAGATTATGTAAAGCAAAATATGGAATAAAGTTATATTCACAGCTTTTAAGAATGTATTTTGAATCATTTATATTTTTAAAAATCGATACATTATTATATTTTTTTGTGTGCTTATTACTAATAGATATCACCTGATCAGCAATGTTAGAAAGCCAAATATAGTGTACTTTCTTAATTGACATAAAGCAATGCACATATTTAAGAACCAAATCATGACTAGGGAAGAAAAACAATTGTCCTTCAAGATTTTTATTTACTGGAGTACTGATAAATGGCTCAATATGTTACGAGCATCAGGCTGGTTAAAAGCATCGTGACAGGCCAAATTGTCAAATACGTATTCATGTAAATCCAAAATCAACTCCATTTTCAGCCAGACTTTAATGAAAATGTTTTGCTGAGGCAGATGCTGGCAGACTAAAACAGATAACAAAGGCTGTTGTTAAAATAACTGTGCAAAGGGAAGCCAGAAAAAATAGCTGCGCGCCCTGAAGTCTACCGAACATGCATCTAACAAGAAACCAATTTACAGTGTACTCCTCGTAGCCACTTCAACAAAACATAGCCCAGGTTCTCTGCACTCTAAGTACAAGGAATGAAGAGAATCCATGTTATAAACTTTATCAATGTCCAAAACAATAAAGGAGGGTCTTTAAATGGCAATTAACTGTAAACAGCTATTGAATGAATCTATTTAATTTTCATCATAAAACATTTGGGCTCTCTGATTTGTTCTGATCAAGTGAACTATAAATATGGACATATTTACCATTTTATCTGTAAAATTATATAAGAACATTTGGTAACATTGTAGATTGCAGCCTGCAAACTATAGTAAGTAAACAAATTGTACAGCATATTTTTGTAATAATGTAGCATGTATCAAAGCTTTACACTGTTTTGCTCCAACCCTAATTCAGCACATCTGATCAAGCTAATCAGGGTCTTTAACATTACTAGAAACATCCAACCAGGCGTGAGTTGAAGCAAAACTATGCAGAGCTTTGACCCTCCAGGAAATACGTTTGAAACCACAACATTTCAGTTATTTATAGCTTAGGTGCTGGTCTAATAATCAGAATATCTTCAAAAAGTTGATTTATTTCAATAATTCCATTCAAGAAGTGAAACTTGTATGATGTATACATTCATTCCCAGACTGATATATTTCAAGTGTTTATTTCTTTTAATTTTGATGACAACTATTGAAAACCCTAAATTCAGTATCTCAGAATATCCGAATATTACTTAATATAATATTGAATGTTACTTAATATAATATTATTGATATGACCAATAAAAAGAAAAGATTTTAAGAAATCTTGGCAACTGAAAAGTATGAACTTGAAAAGTAAGAGCATGCACAGTACCCAATACGTAGTTGGGGCTCCTTTTTGCTGAATTACTGCAGCAATGCAGCGTGGCATGGAGTGGATCAGTCTGTGGCACTGCTCAGGTGTTATGATAGTGGTCTTTAGCTCATATCGCATCTTCCTCTTCACAATACTCCATAGATTTTCTATGGGGTTAAGGTCAGGCGAGTGTGCTGGCCAGTTAAGAACAAGGATACCATAGCCCTTCAAGCAGGTACTGGTATATTTGGCACTGTGTGCAGGTGCCAAGTTCTGTTGGAAAATGAAGTCTGCATCTCCATAAAGTTGGTCAGTGGCAGAAAGCATGAAGTGCTCTAAAACATTCTGTTGTAGAGCTGTGTTGACTTTGAACCCCAAAAAACACAGTGGAGCAAGACCAGCAGGTGATATGGAACCCCAAACCAAATGCGCATAAAAAACATATGCGCATAACTGAGTAGGATAAACGTTTTATTCAATAGGAAAAGATGCGCATAAACTATGATGGAAATACCTTTACTGAACAAATTCCAGTATGTGCATTAAAAAGGTCGAGGGATTTTGTTATAAGAGATCATGTGATAATGAAAATGTCTGAAATGACAAACCTGCAGTCTGAGCACACTGTAAAACATCTGAAATGTTGTTTTGGTCATACTAAAACACATTAACCATCAGTATTAGTGTTAATATATTATTAGTTACCCCCAGAATAGTCAAATACTCTGTGTCTCACGCCTTCAAACGCCACCACATGTTCATTGCATGTCAGCATTGTCTTCTGAGGCTCAAGTCATTTAGTAAATAAAGAAAAGCTTCATGCAGCTTTTCCTACCGCAGTAAATTCTGTTTTTACTGTTAATATTTGGTGCCAGTTAATTAGGAATTGACGATTTTGTTCTCTTAACTACCTTGATGGAAATGCTGCTTTATTTGCATGTCTTTTATGTTATATACCAGTTTTGCATATAAATTTAATTCGCATCTTAGGATAAAAACATAGCTACTGACTGTGGAAACTTTACATTGGACCTTAAGGAACGTGGATTGTGGGGCTCTCCTCTCTTTCTCCAGACCCTGATTTCCAAAGTAAATGCAAAATTGACTTTCTCAAGAGAACATAACTTTAGACCAACAGCAGTTTAGTCTTTAGGCCAGGTGAGACACTTCTGATGCTCTGTTTTTCTAGAGTGACTTGACACAAGGAATGCGGCAGCTGAAACCTATGTCTTGCATACAGTACATCTGTGCATAGTGGTTCTTAAAGCACTGACTCCAGCTGCAGTCCACTTTTGTGAATGCCCTCTATATTTTTGAATGGGTTTTGTTTCACAGTTCTCTCAAGGGTGCGGTTATCCCTATCACTTGTACACTTTTTTTTCTACCACCTTCCCTTCGCCCTCCTTGTGCAAGGTGTCAGTGGTCGTCTTTTGGGCAACTGTCAAATCAACAGTCTTTCCCATGATTGTGTAACCTACAGAAGAAGACTGAGAGACCCTTTAAAGGCCTTTGCAGGTGTTTTGAGTTGATTAGTTAATTAGAGTGACCTTTTTACAATATTGTAATATATATATATATATATATATATATATATATATATATATATATATATATATATATATATATATATGTATGTGTGTGTGTGTGTGTGTAATGTGTAAATATGTTTTGCAAGTGTGTAAAAAATTACAGACCGCTAACAATAAAGGAATAACCACTTTGTTTATTTACTATATCTCTGCAGACTAAACCGGCAACAGAATGGGAAGAAGTCTATAAACACTATGTAGGATACTCACTACTGTAGCATAAGACTTGCGTACTGATACTAACATCTAAAAAAACGTTTTTTCAATTTCAAGGGGACTTGAGGAACTATACTACATATTATTGAATTGATTGTGTGAAATTGATTATTTGTGTGTGAAAACTAACTCTCTGTCTGTTACAACTAGTCCCACTGATGGGGTAAATAGTAACATTTTACTCCTGGTGCTTTCGTCAATGCAAAAGTATGATAAGTATACAAACAGAGCTAATTTGTGGAAAAAGCTTGTGTGTTGCTAGTAGAAAAATATGGTTTGTCTAACCCCATTACTTTGCCAGCAACAAAAAAAAATGTTACTTTGTGCCCTGCTCTCCCCTAGTCAGTGACTGGCTATTTCTCAATATACGTTCTTCAGCAATCTTGCGTCCTCGTGTTCTTGTGTAACGTCATGATCAATCTCCAAAGTTCACTTCCAAAACTCAAGATCGCAAGAACGGAGGATGGGTGAAAGTTCCCGGATGTGTTCTTGATATCGAAGACGCATCGATGCAGACTTGAGTGCAAAACTAGCTTGAGAAGTCCCAGAAGTCATTGCGGCCGAATTAATAGAGGTTCTCGCAGTCTCCCGAGGTTGTTCTTCTGAGGACACCTGGCAAGACCGGTCTTCACAATAACGCAAATCTGTTCTCTGTGTTCTTGGAATTGAGAAACAGCCATAAACATGCATCAGGAATCAAAGCCAGTGATGTCATCAAAAAGCTCCCAGCTGACGAATGCTACTCTCATTATACTCTGTTGTAAACGCTCATGACTCGCAGACATGCATCAAAGCATTTGCTCTTGTTACTCTCCCCCGGCCCTCTCTTTTAATTATCAGTTAATGAGACAAATGCTTTGTCAGATATAGTTGGGATCAAATCCTGACATAGGGCGTAGTGCACAAGTGACCGTCTTAGACAGCATGATACCTGCTTAACCCCAAGACAAACAGGCTGTGCTCCTCTCTGCTGGCTTGCTGAGTGGATTATCCTTCAGACAAGCTCCTAAAATTAGCCCTCTGTCCAGTCCATCAGCCGTTGGATAAACAGGTTTTCTTTTGTTTGGCAACATAATCTAAAACATAGCTTTAATTCATGGAAAATGAGCACAGCTTTAGCAGAAGGTTGGGTTTTTATGAATACAGCATGGTGAGTGTGGTAGCGTTGTATAAATAATGTTGATCCTGAAATGTTTCTATTGTGCTATGTTTTTTATGTTGTGTAAATCTGCACAATCTGTCTTAAAATCTCCTACATTATACCAGTACAGGTGTTTACGGTGATGTTTTTGGAAAGAAAAATTTTATTAACATATGATTTTTAAACTGCATGAGATGAACTAAAACACAGGTGAACTAAAACACAGTAATTGTAGCATTATTTATATGCTTTTAGAGTTTATTGTAACTCGTTTTATGTACGGTTAGCTTTGGTTTTTTCATTTTAGATTAATATTTTAGGGGGGACATGGTGGCTCAGTGGTTAGCACTGTTGCCTCACAGCAAGAAGATTGCTGGTTCGAGTCTCGGCTGGGTCAGTTGGCATTTCTGTGTGGAGTTTGCATGTTCTCCCCATGTTTGCATGGTTTTCCACCGGGTGCTCCGGTTCCCCCCACAGTCCAAACACATGCGCTATAGGTGAATTAAATCAACTAAATTGGCCGTAGTGTATGTGTGTGAATGTGAGAGTGTATGGATGTTTCCAAGTGTTGGATTGCAACTGAAAGGGCATCCGCTGTGTAAAACAAGGATAAGTTGGTGGTTCATTCCGCTGTGTCAACCCCTGATGAATAAAGGGACTAAGCCAAAAGAAAATGAATGAATTAATTAATAATATTTAGGGATTTTGTTATGTGCTTATTAAGTTGTGTTCCTTTATTTAACTTTTAGTTTAAGCTTTAATTATTTGCATTATTTGTTTTTATATTTGTCAACCTTTTTCAATAAACAAAAAAGTTCTAGTAGAAATTTATTTTAAACCATTTTGAAGGCATGACAAAAAATAAACAAACACATTAATCAGGTTACATATAAAACAAACATGATGTTGTATCAGTCTATATAAGAGACTCCATTCAACAAGTGAACTTGAATTAAGTGCAAGTCTATAAAATAACTGAAATTCTGCAATAGCAAAAAATGGTAGCATTAAAAATAAGACAATGGCAGGGGTGGACTTAATTAATAAGCGAGGTAAGCAGCTGCTTTGTGCCTCTGGGAATTAGAGAGGCCCGACCAATGCCAAGAAGCCTACAGTTTATTAGCTCTTTTATACATTTTCTATCATGTGTTGTAAAATCTGTCTACAACTGTTAAGATTTTAACGTTATTACTTTTTTCAAAAAAGGGGGCCCCCATGAATAATGGAGTGTTCCCTCCATACTGCACATGCACAAGGTGTGAGCACCACAGTTTAAAAACACACTGCCAATCTGCCAGCGATTAAAGTAGAGAACATTTGGGGGGAAAAGTAGGAATAAGACAAACAAGGAAATGCAGCCACCCCTGCGATCCTGCTTTTTTGGCCGAAACACCTGTAAGATCAGATGATGAGCACTGTGAGCTTGTTAAGAGAGGGCTTGTTCAAATGAAATAACATTTCCCATTGAGCAGTAATGGCCATTTTCTTTCTTTTCGGCTTTGTCCCTTTATTAATCAGGGGTCTCCACAGCGGAATGAACCGCCAACTTATCCAGCTTATGTTTTACACAGTGGATGCCTTTCCAGTTGCAACCCAACACTGAGAAACACCAATACACTCTTGTAGTCACACACATACACTGCAGCCAATTTAGTTCATTCAATTCACCTGTACCGCATGTCTTTGGATTGTGGGGGAGAACGGAGCACCCGGAGAAAACCCTTGTGAACATGAGGAAAACATGCAAACTCCACACAGAAATGCCAACTGACCCAGCCAGGGCTGGAACCAGTGACTTTCTTGCTATGAGGCAATTGTGCTACCTACTGCGCCACCGTGACGCCTCTAGGTCAGATTAACATCTAAACATGTTCATGTTTGAAAAAAAAATGTGATGCCCATCAGTAACGGCCACAGATTCACAAACAACGATTCATATGAAAGAATTGTGACAAGATTAGTTTGATGGATTGTGAATTAAACTTGTTTAAATGTTTTTTTTTTAGTTTATTAATATTAAAATCCAATTACAAAAATGGCTAATTATTTGTACATAGATTGTAAACTTGTTTTTTTCATTTGTGAATTTATTGCATTTACATTAAGATAAATGTTCCTTTAAATATTAAACTATATAAAATATACTTCAAATATATATTTTAACATGCAGTTTATTTAAAAAAAAAAAAAAAAAAAAAAAACAAAAAAAAAAAACAGAGAAAAAAAAGGACAGAGAAAGAGAATTTTGAGTTTCAATGCTAAAGCCCCATCCCTGGAATTGTTTAGGGCCCCCAAATCACTAAATCTGTCCTTGGCTAATAGTCCACCCAAAAATAAAATATCCAGTTAATTTACTTACTCTGCAATATGTACAGGAGTCCTTTATATGAATCACAAAAGACCACAGTTTCAGAGGGAAAAGTTAATTTATCTTCCCCTGAAAAGAATATGAATATGCCTGAATGTGATTAAATTTAGAGCAAAATTTCATTTTGGGTGAATAAAATACTACTAAAATAGTATTCAGCAATCTAACAATAATTAATTAACATAATAATAATAATAATAATAATAATAATAATAATAATAATAATAATAACAATAATAATAATAGTAATAGCATGTTTTAAATAACACATTTTATTGTAACAATTACTACTTTTTACAGTATTACAGTTGTTGTTTTATTAAAAGTTTACAGTTTTTTAGTTCATTTTCCATTGGCTTAGCCTTAGTCTCTTTATTTATCAGGAATGAACCACCAACTTATCCAGCATATGTTTTATGCAGCGGATGCCATTCCAGCCACAACTGAGCACTAGGAAACACCCATACACACTCATACGCTACAGCTAATTTAGTTTATTCAATTTACCTATAGCGCATGTCTTTGTACTGTGGGGGAAACCTGAGCACCCTGAGGAAACCCATGCCAACATGTGGAGAACATGCAAATTCCATATAGAAATGCCAACTCACCCAACCAGGGCTCGAACCAGAGAGCTTCTTGCTGTGAGGCGATAGTGCTAACCACTGAGCCACCTTGCCACCCTGTGCCTTATCCATCTATGTAATATGTCTTAGTCTCAAAAAGTACACACTTTAATCCACCAATTGCTATATTCTTCAATATCTTCCATGGGGACAAAAATGACTTGAGCTCAAAGTTCAGGAACGCTCAGCTCAGTCCAGGAAAATGTTTAACATCAGCCATCGAAACCGACCCAGTGTGTTTTACATATTTAATTTAGTTGAGCCCTGCAGGCATAACATGCTCTCCAGACAGCAGCGGCTATTGTGCATTCACTAAAAATGCAGTGCTTCTGTGAGCAACAACTGTACTGCTCATGAAAAACACTTGCAAGACATCCTGATACACACCGTCGAACTTGGACTCATCACTGTAATTTGTATTCATAGGCAGCATACACAATCCACTACTGTCCATCTCTGCATGGCTCTTGCCAGGCAGAGGATATTTCTGTGTTGTCTTCATCGCTGAGGTCTGTCAATGCTGCTGTGTGATTCGCTGGAAATCCTTCTGTGCTCTTGCTGTTTGGGTACTGTGAAACTCTCCAGTCTGTCAAGCTATGACTTCAAGCTGGCTCTTAACGCAATTGTCTTCTCAAAGACAAAAGGTTCTTGTCACAGCCGTGAGATGCAGTCACATCATAATTCAGTCACAGAGGCGCAGTTGGATCCACAGCCCGATCGGTGCCTTCAACAGCTTGTGTCCTTTAGAGGCGGATGTGCTCTTCTTTTTTAGCTCCTTTCTATTTAAGACTACCATTTTGCCAACCCTCAGCAATTCAGAGATCTCCTGTTTACTGTTTTTGTTGCTCTATTTTGATATGTTGGCTAGCAGTCGCTTTGCACATTCTGCATTTTGGTTTGTATTTCGTTATCTTTCACTATTTTTCCAAATACTAAACACACATATACTTGTCAGGACATCAGCACAGAAGCTGGATGACTGGGAGGTTTTTTGCAGGCACGGTAAATGTGAGTAAACAGATCAACAGTGGTACTGGAAATGGCTTGATGAATACCCTCATCTCATCGCAGGGTAGTCAGCAAAAACACACAGAGGAGAAGATTAAAGGTGCTGTATGTAAGTCCCTGTCCACACGAACATGGGTATTTTCAAAACCGCTGCTTTTTCTGCACGATTTGGCTGTTTGTCCGCATGAAAAAGCAGTTCATGTGGACAAAAAGCCGATGACTGAAACTGAGGCCATGTCCATGCGTACACAGGTATTTATACACAGGATTGTTCATTTTAAACAAATCTCTGTCCACATGAATACAACAAACACACTGGGATGCATGGTGATAATGACACTTATATGCTGGGTTCACACTAAACTGGGAATGAAGTATTTTGTGAGTATGCTACATACAAGTAAATAGCTACGTTTCCATCCAAAGTTGCAAATTAAATTTATATGCAAAACAGTAATATCGCTTTAAAGACATGCGAATAAAGCAGCATTTCCATCCAACGAGTCTAAGAGAACAAAATTGTCACTTCCTTATTAACTGCCGCCAAATATTAGCAGTAAAAATGGAGTTTACTGTGGTAGGAGAAGGTGCGTGAATCTTCTCTTTATTTACTAAATTACTTGTGCCTCAGAAGACAATGCTGACATGCAATGAACATGTGGTGACGTTTGAAGGCATGAGACGTTCTTGACTATTCTAGAGGTCATTAATAATATAATAACACTAATATTGAAACCGTTAAGGCATTTTAGAATGACCAAAGCAACATTTCAGATGTTTTACAGTGTGCTCAGCCTGCTGGTTTGTCCATTCACACACATTTTCTTCATCACATCTCTTATAACAATATCACATGACTTTTTTAATGCGCAAACTAGAATTTGTTCGGTAAAAGTGTTTCCATTGCAGTTTATGCCCAGATTTTCTTATCGAATAAAAGGTTTATCCTACTCAGTTATGCGCATACATTTTTTATGCACATATTCAAACTTTATGCACATCTTGGCGTTTCCATCAACTTTTTTTTTTTTTTTGCATATCCAAAATGCACTTAAAAATAGATGGATGGAAACATAGCTAATATAAACGTGAGAACAGAGACAGATTACGGAAATATGCGATGTGTTTGTCGCGTATGTGCAGAAATTTGGTGTGAACCCAGCCATCTTAGACAATCAGAAAGAAGAAAGCAGCATGCATGCTGACATCATGATGAGAAAACTCTGGTTGTAGTGTTAGCATAACCACACTGTACCCAGTGATAACCACACTGTACCCGGTGTTTCAGAAAATCTTCACCCTGGCCTGAGTTTTAGGAAAGTTTTGGGTTCATTCACCTGATACTCTGTTTTCATGTGGACAAATAGCCAAACTGCGTGAAAAAACAGCAGTTTTAAAAATATCCGTGTTCATGTGCACTGTTTTTTCCTTTTTGATTGCCCAATAATTACACCAAATGCAGAAGACACAATTGAGGCAAATTGGTTTTTGGTAAATCTATCGTGCATTCTGTGTTGTTCACACCACATGACAGTAATTCCTCTCTGTTCTCATTTTTGCATTGAATGAACTGTGGACTGTGGGGCAAACCGGAGCATCCGGAGGAAACCCATGCTAACACGGGGAGAACATGCAAACTGCAAACTGACCCAGCTGAGCCTCGAACCAGCGAACTTCTTGCTGTGAGGTGATTGTGCTACCAGTTGGCATTTTTATGTGGAGTTTGCATGTTCTCCCCATGTTGGCGTGGGTTTCCTCAGGGGGCTCTGGTTTCACCCACAATCCGAACACATGCGCTCTAGGTGAACATAATAAACTAAATTGGGTGTAGTGTATGTGTGTGAATGTGTGTATGGATGTTTTCCAGTACTAGGTTGCCACTGGAAAAGCATCTGCTGTGTATAACATATGCTGGATAAGTTGGCGGTTCATTCTGCTGTGGAGACCCCTGATGAATAAAGGGACTAAGCCGAAGGAAAATTAATTAATGGATGAGTTTATGAAAATACAAGTGTACATGTGGACATGCCTACGTTTTTGGGCATTATATATATATATATATATATATATATATATATATATATACATATATGGAGATTTTTAAAGATTTTTAAGATACTTGTTTATCTGCAAAACAAAATGGGTGTTCCGTGTCAGATTTTATTTTCATTTTGGTCTGTCTAACTTCGCACACTGATAGTTTAACCAAATAAACTAGCACCCGGAGGAAACCCACGCCAACACAGGGAGAAAAAGCAAACTCCACACAGACATGCCAACTGACACAGTCGAGGCTTGAACCAGCGACATTTTTGTTGTGAGATGAATGTGCTACTCACTGCGCACCCGTGCAGCCGAGATGCTTCTAAAGATCTAGATGATGTGGTTTTTAATTAGCAAATAATGCAAATATTACAATGGAAAACATTAGCTAAGCAGCTTACATTATAAGACTTGATCATCAGTGTTACACATGGCTCAAAGATGTAACATTAAGGGAGACGACACGGTGAAATGAAGTCAAACAGAATAATTAGTCGAACACAATTAAAAATAACAACCAAAACATCAGTATCAGAAGGCTCAATCAGCGTGAATGGATGCAGTAAGTGTTGTCAGTGCTGGTGCAATGGATACAAAACAAAACATAAAGCCAAAATTGGAGCGCAGCTCTGGCCAACTGCCCAAACAATGAAGGAACAGCGGCCCCGACGAACTCTCACACTGAGTTTAAATAAGAGCAATGTCGATCATCAGGTCAAGGCCCAACACAAACCAAATCAATGCAGTCCTAAAAATCAGGCACGCTCGGTACAGCTGTTGTCGTCAATCTGACAACCTGCATTTGCATGGAGTCATTGGAGGAGGGGTCGAGTAAAAAAAAAAAACTCTCCAATATTTTTCATTTGGACTGCAATATCTATTTTAATTCTACCTACTACATCTTTAAATTACAACGAGGGAAGGAATACACAGCTGAGATCAACAGTGGAGATATACTGTATAATAGGTTGCTCTCTGTAAATTGACATCAACACCATGCATTTGCTAGATACGCTTTATGTTTGGTAAGCTAATAAAATATTAAAACTCATATTGTGCATACAGCATTGCCATCCAAATATTCACACTTGCCCTCTCTAATTTAAATACTAATGCAGCTACTGCCATCTTGCATCTCTTTTATAGTTCTTAATTATTTTGAAATCAGACTTTAGCAGACAAGAGTCACAATATGTTGCTTATTTCATTTTCTTGCAAGGACGTTTATTTTGTACAATGTAATGGATTTATATTTACTACCTAGCAGACACTTTATCAAAAGCAATATTGTGTATAAAGGAGTATTTTTGTGATGAAAAAACTTGGGATGTTCCTTCTTTAGATGCTTTGTGATTAGTAAATTAATACCATATTTAGGGTCAAATCAATGTTTTTTATTCAATTATTTACTGAGTGGGATACGTGGGATTACATCAACCTGGTTATTACTGCACAATAATCCAGTTAAGGGTGACACAAAGCCATCTAATCACCCTGCCAGGCTTTATTCTGATAAAGATGAATATACATTATACTTGATGACTTATGCAGTAAACAATGACTATTTTTGTGTGTGTGTGTGTGTGTGTGCGTGTGTGTCACAATTTCAAGAATTTAAAAATGAACAATATGAAGACATAAACAGATATAACATTTGCAGCCCTGAAATGAAGAAGCCTCCTGCAGTATTTATTGTTTTATCTCAACAGGCTTGACTCTAACATTAACTTATGTACCGTTTCATTATCATTGTTGAATTTCTTTCTTCTGTTTGTGGTTTTCTGACAAGAATGAGGCAGGATGCAACAGAGCCCTGCTGTTGTCCACTCACAGCATTGAAATTGAAATTGTTTTTCACTTTGTTTTACATCTGAACATCTAAATGAATGCTACCTCATAAAATCGTGGATACAGCAACACCAAGTATTCAAACTGGCTTATATTGTTGCAGAAGAAAGGTCGGTACAGTCTAGTCTTTCTTGTGAATGGAAATATTATTTCATTATTAACAAAAAAATGAAGGACCTTTCCTTAATTTTTTCATCAAGGAAAAAAAATACACTAAGGAGTAATTTTATTAACCTCTGGCATTTTACCTATTATTAAGATATTGGCTGTTTATTAGGACTTATAAAGTATGAAATTATTCTACATTACCCAATACTAAAACCCAATTATACCTTACTGACTATTAATAAATGAACTGCAAATTAGCAGCTTTTTAACTAAATGTCTTAGTTAATTGTTTATTAATAGTGAAAACTGTACCTTTAAATAAATCATGACCAAAAATGGTTCTTCTATGTCAGTCGTTCCCAAAGTGGGGGTTGAGACCCCCTTGAGGGTCATGAGACAATGACGGGGAGTCACTTGGTGATTTACAAAAGTCAAATAAATTTGATTAAACTTCTAGAATTACCATATTTTATCCATAACCTACAGAAGATTAAAATTGTAGTTATTAGTTGCACAAAAAAAGCAACAACATGCAAATGAAGAGCCATCAGCCTTTAAATTATTTTTGTAGGATTGGTGTGTTTAAGCTAGATTAACAACACAGCATTAGCGTCAGCTGCAGCAGATTGATTTTATAGCACCAGGTTAAACTTTCTGACACCTTTATGGCAATCAAATACATTAAAAACAAATACAGGCCACAACTGAACATTGACGACGATCTCTGAGTGGTGGTCTCCAAAATTAAACCAAGATTTGTGCTGAAAAAATTGTGCCCACCAGTCTCATTTGGTGAGAGTAATATTAAATTAGGCAAATTAATAAATGATCATATAAATTATAGCCGGCGACGCAATGGTGCAGTAGGTAGTGCAGTTGCCTCACAGCAGGAAGGTACCTGGTTCAAGCCTCGGCTGGGTCAGTTGGCTTTTCTGTGTGGAGTTTGCATGTTCTCCCTGCGTTCGCGTGGGTTTCCTCCATGTGCTCCGGTTTCCCCCACAGTCCAAAGACATGCAGTACAGGTGAATTGGGAAGGCTAAATTGTCCGTAGTGTATGAGTGTGTATGGATGTTTCTCAGAGATGGGTTGCGGCTGGAAGGGCATCCGCTGCATAAAACATGTGCTGGATAAGTTGGCGGTTCATTCCGCTGTGGTGACCCCGGATTGGTAAAGAGACTAAGCTGAAAAGAAAATGAATTAATAAATTATTGCGTTAGTATAAGCTTTGTAATGCAAAAATTACGCATGCATAATAATACAGCTGTTCGGTGTTATTAACTAAATAACTCAATAAAAGTTAAAAATAACCCTGCTGAAAAAAAAAAAAAACTGCCTAAACCAACCTATGGATACTGGTATTAGCTGGTTTTAGCTGGTCGACCAGTCTGGTTTTAGAGAGCTTTTGGCCAATTCAAGGCTAGTTTCCAGCCGTTTCCAGCCTGGTCTTTGCTGGTCAGGCTGAGAGATGACCAGCTAAAACCAGCTTGACCAGCCTAGCCAGGCTGGGAGCCCAGTCAAAACCAGCTATGTCAAGCTTAAACCAGGCTGGTAAGGCTGGTTTTAGCTGGACATGTTCCACCCTGACCAGCTAAGACCAGGCTGGAAAGCACCAAAAGCATAAAATATTCAGCAGGCAAAGCACCACGTATTTAATCCAACTGTTTGAGTTATTAACAAATAACCCAGTAAAGGTTGAAAATAACAAAGCACCAAATATTTTTAACTCTAAATAAATAACTAATTAATATTAAATAACGTTTTTAGAGTGTACTTCTTATTTCACTTTTTTATTTTTGATTTATTTCATGATGCAGCCAAATTATTATTTAAATATATCTAATTAAAATGAGTTTCAGGATCATATTTGAATATTATATTTGACTAGATCTCCTTGTGTATTCTGGAGTGTGAGCACAGAGTCAGAACAAATAAGACAAAATAATGCATAGGATTACAAAAAAGGATATAATTCAGCATTTGTTTGAAGCTTGCAGATTCATCTGATAGTTGTCTGTTATCGTCAGTCTGGCTGAGCTCAAGCTTCGTAAGTAAATTCATGGCTCAGTTTGAATCTTTCTTCAACTCTCAGGTGAAGATTCCTGATGGGCTCCTTCAGCGCCTTATTTAGAAGTTTTATCATTGCTTTAGGGTAAAGAAACAGAGACAGAGATAAGCGAGAAAGACACTTCTCTGTTTCTCCACCTCAGAGACATGTTGTCTTATAAGCAAAATCCTGTTTTATTTACTTGCATTCATTGGAATTCCTTACTAACACTGTATGATGGGGAAAAAAACTATAAATGCTCAGCATAATTGAGTACACCCCTCACATATCTCTCTTTAAAAATAAATATTTCCTATAGGATGCTTTATAATATTATATTTGTGCATATACATTAGATTAAGCCAAAACTGGAAGTATAACAATATAACTTAAAATAGTAGAAATTTGGTAGTTTTTATTACTTGTTTACACGTAAATATACAGTATTATGTATAATGTCTATTCCTCAAGATGTTAGGTGATCACACAATTATTTAAATAAATATCATTAAAAACTACTTAAATACATTTGATATTTTACGTGTTTCCATTAGATTTATCTTGTTTATTGATATTTTATTTTATATTTCCATCAACATAATAATTTGGCTGTACTTATGGATGTATTTTTGGATTTGTTTATTTTATTATTATAATTTTTTTAAGATTAGTCTTTGGTACAGACTAATATAATATATATGCACAAATATATTGCATCCTATAGGGATTTTCAACCGGTGGGCCCCAGGATAGCTTAAAATTAACTTAATTATTGTACAATAATTAATTGATTTCATTATTAAATATGTTTTATATAAAAATGATTGGTGTAATGGCATTTCCCGTTTTCTGTTATTGATTAATTCGGACTCAATGACTGACTGACTTAACCGTGGCTGCGCTACTAACCTTTGCACGTCAACTAGGACTACCAACACAATCTCACGACAATTCGTAAATTTTTGATTTAGTGGCTAATTCGTATGAATTCGTACAATCTAATTTGTACAATATAGTACGATTTGCTCATCCCCCAATGACGGTTGGGTTTAGGGGTGGGGTTGGGTGCCATGCCTCCTTTTTAAAATCGTACAATTTCGTACGACTGAACTCGTACGAATTCGTACGAATTAGCCACTAAACTGACAAAACATAAAATACTTACATTTTCTTGTGAGATCAGGCTGGGACTACATGCTCAGCTGTATAAAGCAAACCATCACGCAAATGTAAAAGTAACGATGATTGGAGTTATAACCAGTTCACGCGTGCTTCACGTCTGCGACTCATATCAGAGTCGCACATCTCCGTTGATTCACAAATTATGCGTGCTCTCTTTGTGTGAACTCTTTAAAATATCAGTATAGTTGTCCAAATTAATTTTTTATAATGCGACTGCAAGTGTTTTATAATGGACACGCGCCCATACAGGAGGATCTAGCTAGACTCAGTGGTGTTTTAGTGAACAGCTGTTCACTACTGTCAGCAAACTCTAACAATATCCTAAAAGCCCAACGGCCTTCCGATCGATGTGTTTCAACAGGCTTAGAGTATTTTTACTGTATTTTACTTTTTTTATGGATATGATCAATAGATTAATAGTAGTGAGTTATAATAATAATAATAATAATAATAATAATAATTATTATTATTATTATTAATATTATTATCATAGTAATCAATGGACTGCTTATTATTTGCCATTTTATGTCATAAGCTGCCTTTGATCTGATCTAAAGGATTTCCCTTTTTATTTTGACTATATCAAGCATAATCCTGACAAGATGGTCAGAGCCTCAAAAGTAGCCCATTTGGTTGATGCAATCATTTATTAAAGATGGATTTACACATCATTTCACTCAGGAATAGCAGGAAACAATCACAGAGAAATGGCAAGTAACCTATTCAAATAAACATGCAATTTCGAAGAAGCAAACCTGAAATAGAGAGCTATTTTTGTAAAACACACTCCAACAGTCTTCTTTTATTTAAATTGCTTGGTTTAAATGCAAGTTAGAGCATGTCTATCAAAACAAGGCCAAAAGCACATGACAAGACTGCATAAATAAAGAGAGGAAAATCTCTGGTTTACATGAAAATTCTGCAGTGAGTATTAACATAAAAGAAAGCATTGTTGGTCATCAGATGATTTTTATTTTCCTCATGTAAAGTTGCATTTATACATAATTAAATCCTACATTTACTGGCTTTATTGCTTTGCTTGTCAAACAAGTTGTGTTAAATATTTCATATCGGACTGTTCTCAAGCCAAATCTTTGAGGCTGTATTTGTTTTTGTTTTTGTTTTGTTTTTTTTTGTTTTTTGGGCACCTCACAGATATATCAGTTGTGATGTTACTCTTGAAAGAGTAACTGAGTAATTGTCTGGCACATTTTCCATTGGTTTTAGTGCTAATTATTTCTGCATGAAGAATGGACCTCCAGAGGAAAAGTACAAGCACTACGAGCAAATGCTGGTGAAAAACAGAAAATGTCTGCATTTATAATACGGCGAGCAGGGTCGCAATCGCTCAGCTAAACTCATTTGTGCTTTATGCACAGCGCTTATAATGGGAAACGAGCTGAGATAGTGCAAACATATTGCATAAATCTTATGAACCAGACATTTGGTGCAGCACATTGTCTCAGGGGTGATTTCCCTCTAATGTTTGATTTCCCTTAAAGTGCAGTTTTGTCCAAATGAAAATCCAATTGCTTAAATCTAACGGGTTCCTAAGTGCCATTTGGGACTAAATGTGATCTACGTAGGGAGTAAAGATGCATTGTGTGTCGACAAGCCTCTGAGTAAAAACCCTGTCGATTTCATGCTGTCCAAAGATGATCTATTAGTCAAGGTGGAGCCAAGGTCAAGACAGCACACATGTTCGCAGGAGGTTGAGCAAACAAGACAGGACCAAAGGGAATTTCCATGATTGGGCTGAATGTGAAACAGAGTATCGTGCCCTGAGAGCCATCATGTCCATCTGTGACACACAGACTTTCGCTTGGCAACTTCCTTTCACACTCTTTTTATCTCTGAACAACAGCCAGAGGAGTTGGACGGGTTAGCCGTGAATGGGATACTTTCAAAATTCTGCTTGACTCTTTACTTACAGTAAAGTGGCCGTACTATGCTGTTGTACGTTTTTCAGTTTTGCTATAGATGCCTCCTAGAATACTAGAACAGGATGTAACGCATCAATCAAGTTCCAAAACACCTCTTTTGTAACAGTACTTTCCATTAACCTTCAAAATTGCACCAAATTAAAACTCACTCACTCACTCACTCACTCACTCACTCACTCACTCACTAATCTTCAGCTTAGGCCCTGATTTATCAGGGCTCGCCACAGCAGAATCAACCGCCAACTACTCTGGCATATGTTTTATGTGGCGGATACACTTCCAGGCTGAACACAGCACTAAAAGTGCACTAATTTTTAACCACTGGTGCTGGAAAACAGCCATGCACTCTCTCATTCACATACATTCATTTACTATGGCCATTTTAGTTTACCCAATTCACCTATTCCACATGCAGCAGGCAGTTAAGTGTCAACAAGCATGAACAACATGCCAGTTTTAGAGTGTTAAAGTGGAAACCACAGCTTAAACCTACCTGTTATTCATGCTTGTTAACCATTTATTAATATGATTTATCATTAATAAAGCATGTGTTACTTATGGTGAAGTGTATCCTGTTTCAACAGTATCTTATGTGTTACTAACATTCATTATTTTTCATGTTAATTAACGCATTAACTAATGTGTTAACTAATGTATAAATAAACACATTAATATACACCCACCGGCCACTTTATTAGGTAAACCTTATTAGTACTGGGTTTGATGCCCTTTTGCCTTCAGTACTGCTTTAATCCTTTGTGGCATAGATTCTGTACTGGAAATATTCCTCAGAGATTTTGCTTCAGATTGACATGATGGCATCACGCAGTTGCTGCAGATTTGTCGGCTGCACATCCATGATGCGAATCTACCGTTCCAGCACATCCCAAAGATGCTCTATTGGATTGAGATCTGGTGACTGTGGAGGCCATTTGAGTACGGCGAACTCATTGTCATGTTCAAGAAACCAGTCTGAGATGATTTACGCTTTATGACATGGTGCGTTATCCTGCTGGAAGTAGCCATCAGAAGATGAGTACACTGTGGTTATAAAGGGATGGACATGGTCAGCAACAATTCTCAGGTAGATTGTGGCTTTGATGCGATGCTCAACTGGTACTAATGGGCCCAATGTGTGCCAAGAAGTTATGCCCCACACCATTACACCACCAGCAGCCTGAACTGTTGATACAAGGAAGGATGGATGGATCCCTGCTTTCTCGTTGTTGACGCCAATTTCTGACCATACCATCCGGATGTTGCAGCCGAAATCAAGACTCATCAGACCAGGTGACGTTTTTCCAGTCTTCTATTGTCCAATTTTGGTGAGCCTGTGTGAATTGTAGCCTCAGTTTCCTGCTCTTAGCTGACAGGAGTGGCACCTAGTGTGGTCTTCTGCTGCTGCTGTTCAAAGATGCTCTCCTGCAGACCTTGGTTGTAACAAGTTGTTATTTGAGTTACTGATGCTTTTCTATCAGCTGGAACCAGTCTGGCCATTCTCCTCTGACCTCTGGCATCAACAAGGCATTTGTGCCCACAGAACTGCCGCTCTCTGGATATTTTCTCTTTTTTGGACCATTCTCTGTAAACCCTAGAGATGGGTGTGCGTGAAAATCCCAGTAGATCAGAAGTTTCTGAAATACTCAGACCAGGCCGTGTGGCACCAACAACCTTGTCACGTTCAAATTCACTTAAATCCCCTTTCTTCCCCATTCTGATGCTCGGTTTGAACTGCAGCAGATCATCTTGACCATGTCTACATGCCTAAATGCATTGAATTGCTGCCATGTGATTGGCTGATAAGAAATTTGTGTTAACAAGCAGTTGGACGGGTATATCAAAAAAAGTGGCCGGTGGGTGTATATATAGTTTACATATCAGATTTAGTATTGCTGAAGAACTGTGTTATTCATTGTTAAGTGATCTTTTCTAATCCATGAACAAATGCATTAATGCATGAAAACATTAATTAATTAGGCTGTTAAAGAGGTGCAATAGAATATAAATTAACATTAACCAAGATTATGTAAATGCTGAATTATAGTCAGTGTTCACCATTAGTACAACCTTATAAAGTGTTACCCCTCCCACACCTAATACAGTTTATTTGCTTGTTAGAAGAGAGTTGCTTGAACTGATCTGAGTGTGTGAGATAAAGGCTGACTCATTGGCTGACAACATTGGTTGTGTTTACATGCAACCAAATAATCCTTTAGTAATCGGATTGACAGCTCAATCAGACTGAAAAGCTTTCATGTAAACATTTCTTTCTTCATCTGACGGGGCTCAATCTGAATGAAATTTCAATCGGATTGTAAGGAGAGGTTTAAAACTTTTGTAATCCAATGGAGAACACATGTAAATGTGGAGTGAAAACAAACTAGAAAGTTGGGTGCATTTTCAGTGATGGAGAACTGCCAGAATAATGTGGTGCATGTTTTATTTTTTTCAGGATGCAGGGAGTTTTTACTGGTTGATAAATATTAGAAGTGTGGCTGTTTATGCCTGCTAACAGATAAATATTATGTCTGCTTTTTACTGTTAAACAAAGAAAATAAACAAGTGGATTGACTAGTATGGACCCATTGAAAGACTGGGAACTCTAATTTCATGCAATGTGAATGTCAGAACAATGTAATTTGTGACATGACATGAATTAATCCAATCACTTTATTTAGCATTTATGTAAGCATTATAGGTGATGCAGTGGCACAGTAGGTAGTGCTGTCGCCTCACAGCAAGAAGGTCGCTGGTTCGAGCCTTGGCTGGGTCAGTTGGCGATTCTGTGTGGAGTTTGCATGTTCTCCCTGCGTTCGCGTGGGTTTCCTCCAGGTGCCCCGGTTTCCCCCACAGTTCAAAGACATGTGGTACAGGTGAATTGGGTAGGCTAAATACATAGTGTGTGAATGAGTGTGTATGTGTTTCCCAGAAATGGGTTGCAGCTGGAAGGGCATCCGCTGCATAAAACAAATGCTGGATAAGTTGGTGGTTCATTCTGCTGTGGCGACCCCAGATTAATAAAGGGACTAAGCCAAAAAGAAAATAAATGAATGAATGTAAGCATTACATTTGGATTCATCAATTAAAATGATTTAATTCTTACTGAAACTGGGAGTTTTCATCTACAGTGCATGTATAACCACTAAAAGATATTTTAATAATAATATATATTTTTTTTACATTTAAATAGTGCTTTTCTAGGCACTCAAAGCACTTTAAAGATTTGGGGGAATCTCCTCAAGCAGTATCAGGGTGCAGCATCCACTTTAATGACGCAACGGCAGCCATTCTGTGCCACACTGCACATTACACACCAGCTGATTGGTGGAGAAAAGACAGAGTGATGAAGCCAATTAAATAATTTGGTCATGGTTAGAAGGCTATGATTGACAGAGGCCAGTGGGCAATTTTGGCCTTTTTCATTAGACATATTGAGATTTTTAGTGAGGTGCTCCTCAACTATTATTTGTGAGTTGTTTCCTTTCCTCACTTCCGTTCCCTTGTCTTACCTCCTACCCTTTGGTAATTGAGATAAGGACAGAAAAAAATAATTATTTAATCAAGTGAAATGATTTATCCTTGTTCCTTTATCATCATTTCAAAGCATCATTTATGTACCTGCCAACACTGCCATTTTCCCCAAGAGTCTCTTGTATTTCACAGCCATCTCCCACCACCCTCCCGTTTTGTTATTTCTCTCGTAACTGGTATGGTCCAATCTAGTAATGAAACATAACTTTTTGTGCATGTTTGATCTTGTATGAAGCTCATCACCTCTATTGACAATATATTCAAATCTTGAAGCATTTTTTTTACCTCAAACTGGCAACATACATTACAACCTAGTTATGTTACAACCTAGTTGATTGATCGGTGATTAATATAAATAGAATAGAATACAATACATCTTTATTATCATTGTCACAAGTAAAATGACATTTAAAATGCGCAGGTGGTAGATGCAGGTTTTGAATAGTGCGGCAGTAGCACTGTCAGTGAGACACTGCTCGCTGCAGAGCCATTTGAGCTCCAGCAGGGGGAGCTTGAGTTCTCGCTCCTCCTCCTGTAAGCTGTTTTAATGCGTACATCCCCTGCACCCCCCACCCCTAACCCCAACCCCAGTGACATCACTCGTAGAAGAAGTGCAAGGAAGGAGGAGCTGGAGCTCAAACTCCCCCTTGCTGGAGGTCAGCTCTGCCCAAGTGGCTCTGCAGTGAGCACCACTTGCTGTCAGTAGTAGTAGACACCCTCTAAGCCCCAACTTAACCCTAGCCTTGCTGAATGTCAAAGACAAATGTTAGCAGTATGGTCTTTTAAAGGATACTGCACACCCCTGATTTTGCTTCCACAACAGGATTCTTAAATATTAGAGATAATTATTTAAATTGTTCAACCTAATTTCAACCTCCACAAAACACCACATTTTTATTATCAATAAATGACTCCAAGATAGTAACTGCTTTTTATTTGTGCTGAAAATTCATTCATTCATTCATTTTCCTTCGGCTTAGTCCCTTTATTCATCAGGGGTCACCACAGCAGAATGGACCACCAAGTTCTCCAACATGTTTTACACAGCGGATGCCCTTCCAGCTGCAACCCAGTATTGGGAAACACCTCAGACTTAACAACAACAGTCAACTCAGACACACTCATACACGGCCAATTTATTTATTCAATTCATCTATAGCGCATGTCTTTGGGCTGTGGGGGAAACCAGAGCACACAGAGGAATCCCACTCCAACACGGGCAGAACGTGCATACTCCACACAGAAATGCCAACTGACCCTGTTGTGACTTGAACCAGCGACCTGGCTTCTGTTTTTGTCTTACCCATTTTCTGAAACCATTCTTCTCCGGTCTCGAACCCTTTCATTGCAGTCAACTCCTCTCTGCATCTCAAGTCCACCAACCTACGTGTCGAGCTACCAGACAAACTGGTAACAGTGGAAAAGCCATCCACATGCGGGTAAGTGGTCAGCTGGAAAGCATAAAAAGGAAGGCGTCATACTTCCCAATATCGTTTGTTTTAAAGATGAAATGCAGCCATACGTTCCTCTGGCTACATAATTTGCAATCACCAGAAATGTATATAGGGCTACGTTTTCAGAATGAGACTATGTTGACTTAATGCCTCATCTGAAAGATGGTACTCACTGACTGACAGTATAGTGTCCCATCACAATATTGGGGCATTAGGATCCACACAGACTGAAGGGTGAGTGCCCCCTACTGGCCTTAATACAGCACCTCTTCCTGAGGCAGCCTAGTTTTCCCATGTGGTCTCCCACATTAATTAGATTCTGTCAGTGACCATGTAACAGCTGCAGAAAGCTTGCTGTTTTTAAACTCAGATTTACACAGACATGACGATAAATAATTACTAGTTTTGTTCTAGTAGTGTGTGCACTGCTGTGATGCAACCAAGACACAATACACACTGCCATTCCATTCAACACATTACCATTCACAAACAACCATGGAGAACCTTGCAAAATCAGAGTAAACAAACACGGTGACATACAATAAGAAATGTTAGTAATGGCATTTGGGATGGTTTTAATAATTTTAAGTGAAAAGAAAGTTGAAAAATTCAGGTGAAATAATGATGATTATATGCTATGTTGTGTGATGTGCTTTTGATGATTGAAAGTTAATAACGGATGATGTAAATATGATTAATTGAAAAATTGTGTGACGCGGTGGCGCAGTATGTAGAGCTGTCGCCTTACAGCAAGAAGGTCGCTGGTTTGAGCCTCGGCCGGGTCAGTGGGCATTTCTGTGTGGAGTTCGCGTGTTCACCCCGTGTTCGCGTGGGTTTCCTCCGGGTGCTCCGGTTTCCCCCACATGTCCAAAAACATGTGCTATAGGTGAATTGGGTAGGCAAAATTATCCGTAGTGTGTGAGTGTAAATGAGTGTGTATGGATGTTTCCCAGTGATGGGTTGCAGCTGGAAGGGCATCCGCTGCGTAAAACATGTGCTGGATAAGATGGCGGTTCATTCCGCTGTGGTGACACCAGATAAATAAAGGGAATAAGCTGAAAAGAGAATGAATGGATGGATGGATGAAAGAATGAATGAATGAAAAAGAGGGTTGGGAGAGTAATTGGTTTACACACAGAGGAAGGCATTGAGCTGAAACATTTGCGGTTTTGTTTCCCAAAAAATGTGAAATAAAAAAAACATCAAAACAATATTTAAATGAGTGCAGATCACCAAGCTACTTCTTGAAATAAGATATAAATAGATCAATGCACAAGATCAATAATCGATCAATGCAAGAGGACAGTACAAACTACTGAAGATAAGAAAAAAAGAAAATTGTTTGGATGATGTCATGGGGACAGCATGAAGATGGTCTTTACAACACAAGCTGCAGGGTAGTCAAATTTGTTACAAATGTCATGCAGTTTCTAATTTTGGTTATTGCCAGCTCAGTTTTACTTCTCACACAAAGGTTGTGGTAGTACACCATCAGTGGGTTTTTTTTCCCCGGCCCACAGGACCAAACACAACAGAAAGCATGATAAATAGTGAACAACCAACCTCAGACAGTAAACTGATGTCACATCCTATTTATGGCGCTGACACAAAAGGTAAAAAGATCTGCAACAGTCGCTTTGTGGCATCCTGTGTAAACAATGTGTCAAACTAGAGTAAAGATGTTGGTTGGCTAAATGGTAGCTGCATCTAATTAGCAATTTCTGCCCAACTGCTCTGCTTGTTGGTTCGATTGTTTTTTTTACAGGACACATTGTATAAACACCTGCCAATTTGGTCCTCCATTTCCCACCTGACTGCATTTGAGATGTGTATGTCTTTTATCAGCTCACTTTCTGATACAATTTTGGTTCACATGATAATCTACCAGTGGTGGAAGCAACGAATTACTACTACTCACATGTACTGTAATTAAGTACATTTTTGGGGTATTTGTACTTTCATGAGTACAATTTTAAGTCTGTAAATTTACTTGTACTTGAGTACAAATTAAGCTGAGTAATTTACTTTGTTACTTTTAAAATCACAATTCGTTATAAAGTACTGTAATTTGATTAATATTTTAACCACTGACTCCGGTAGCCAATAAAAAAATCTCATCTTAATGGACCAATGAAAAGCCTGGTACATTATTTGAACCAAAAAACAAGTTCAGGCTACTGCAGATTTACGTGAGCTGACCGTCATCATACAGTCACAAACTTATCGGATGACATATGTAGATTCAAGACAGCAATAATGAATCTGAAGAACACAGAAATGAGGAAGAAATAGCAGAGGATGAATGCCCATAGCCACACCCGGAGGAGCTGTTCACCTACAGGTACATAGGAAAGAAAGGGGAAAGCTGTGCAGTGTGAATAGCTGTTATCATCTAAAAATAAAAATCAAATGTATGCCCAAAACTGGAATATCGCATAAAAGACGTGCGCATAAAGCAGCGTTTCCATCCAGCAAGTCAAAGAGAACTAAATCGCCACTTCCTGATTAACTGGTGAAAAATATCGAAAGTAAAAACTGAATTCGCCGCGGTAGGAGAAGCTGCGTGAATATATTATCTTCATTTCATATATGACTTGCACCTCAGAAGGCAATCCTGACACGCAGTGAACGCGCGGTGAAATTTGAAGGCGCGAGACACAGAGCACAGACTGCTGTGCCATCTGGCTTAAAGCTGATTTATACTTCTGCGTCAAGTGTACGCGTATGCTATGGCACAGCCTACGCATGGACGCATAGCCCCTCGCCGTGGTCGTCGACGTCGCTGATGAAATTATGTCCGTGCTCTCAGCAGTAGAAAATGATGAATGAATGAATGAAACTACAAAAATACAAGAAGCTAAAGTATTTTGATACAAAATATTCAGTCATTTTCATCAGCCCTATCAAATACAACTAACAAAATACATTTTTGTATTTTAAATATGTATTTGAAATACATGTATCGTAAATACTGCCCATCCCTGCTTATGAGTATGTTTTTAGACAGTTTACGGTAATATATATAATCATACTATAGTCTCTTGTCTTAAATAAATTACAACTTAACAGCATCCTCTGCTCAGTCTGCATGTGTTTCTGCTCCATTCACCTATTTCTGCATATTAATAACTAATTGAACTCATCTACAAATCTGTAAAGGCATCTGATTTTAATATCTCAGTCTGCAGCTCATCTGTATGCTGTCTGGTTCCATGCTGCCACTCTTCGGTATATAGGGTTTTCCCTCAGCTATAAGGAAACGGATGCATTTGTTGTTAATAATAAATCTTGTCACTCACTGTATCATGCATAGCCTCATGGGTCTGAATGTCACTGATGAGTGACACAGTGAATCATCCTATTGCAAACTACTGCTACTGCTACTGTGATTGTTGTTGTTTGTTTGTGCTCAGCACACTCAGCATGGTGGAAGTTTGTATATTTTTCACTACCAGTATTTGAGAGTCAAGTGAATGTTCAAGCTAGCTTTTAAATGTTTTTAAATAGTATGTTAATTATTTGTTACGATGGACTACAATTGAGTGTGTACACTATATGTATACACTGTAAAGAAAATAATAAATCTGATCAAAATAGATAATGTTCTGGCAAAAAAATATTAACACAGGCTTATTGTGGATACGTACCCCTGTCTACGTTTCTGGAGAGTGCAAATTATGTACCCAGAGGTATGTATAGCTACATTTTGACTTTAAAATGAACGCTACAGGGCGGTATGATGCCGCAGATGGCTTCTGTTCATTTTAGCGGTACCAGCTGACTGCTTACCTCCATATGGACAGCTGACTGCTTAACTCCATACGGACAGCTTTCTCAACAGTTTGTTTATATATATATATATATATATATATATATATATATATATATATATATATATATATATATATATATATATGTATATAATTAAAAATGAACATTTTGTTTAACAACTGGTCTTGATAAACATCTGGTGATTTATTGATTATTTGGGTGGCATGGTGGCCCAGTGACTAGCACTGTTGCCTCACAGCAAGAATACCAATGGCGTTGGGTCTTCACTGGGCCATCTGGTGTTTCTGTGCAGAGTTTGCATGTTCTCCCCATGTCAGCGTGGGTTTCCCCCGGGTTCCCCGGTTTCCTCCCACCATCCAAATGTGCTCTATATTATAGATAAAATAAGCCTAAATCTTTTTTCTAATGTTTTACTCTCAGGAAGTTCACCTTGGCCTCAGCAGCAGGGGAGTTTCAGATCGACCTGAGCTCAGTCTCCCCTCGCCCTGTGAAAGGAGGGAGCCCTGGGCCCGAGGATCCCTTGAGCTCAGGGCTCTCTCCCGGGACAGCATGCCAAACAAGCTATGTATAAATCGTGAGCTAAGTGCACTGTAAAACCCAATAAGTTAAGGTACAGTAACTCAAATCATTTGAGGAAACCAATTGCTACAAACCATTTAAGTTCAAAAACTAATCCTAATGAGTATTGTGAACTTAAGCCATTTGAGTAAATGAAGCAATTTGAATATAGTAAAGTCCAATAAATTAAGAGAACTCAAACCAACTGAGTAACTTAAGCCGTTTGAGGAAACCGATTGCAACAAACCATTTGAGGTAAAAAAAAAAACTATTTAAGTTGAAGTGATGAGATATTTAATTAACTCATTACCTTCAACACTGAGTTCAAAACTCTTTTCAAATCAGTAGAATTCACTTTCATTAAATGTTGTGTTAACTACACTCATTTCATTTGATGAAGTTGACTGTTGGGTTTTAAAGTGTGAAAAAAGACGACATTAGACAGAGATGCAATAAGACAAAAGGGCTCTGGATGATGAATTGAATGTACAGATTTGTTATAAATATAAATATATTATAAATATATAAATAAATAAATATAAATAAATATAAATATAATGTGTGTACAAATGCGTATGAGAAAGTATAGCATTACATACAGTTGAAGTCAGAATTATTACCCCCCCCCCCTGTTTATTTTTTTTCCACAATTTCTGTTTAATAGAGAGATTTTTTTTCAACACATTTCTAAACATAAAAGTTTTAATAACTCATTTCTAATAACTGATTTATTCTATCTTTGCCATGATGACAGTAAATAATATTTGACTAGATATTTTTCAAGACAGCTTTTATACAGCTTAAAGTGTCATTTAAAGGCTTAACTAGGTTAATTAGGTTAACTAGGCAGGATAGGGTAATTAGGCAAGTTATTGCATAACGATGGTTTGTTATGTGGACTATCCAAAAAAATATATAGTTTAAAGGGGCTAATAATTATGACCTTAAAATCTTTTTTTTTTTTTTTACTAAAAACTGCTTTTATTCTAGCCAAAATAAAACAAAGACTTTCACCAGAAGGACAAATATTATCAGACATAATGCGAAAATTCCCTTGCTCTGTTAAACATCATTTGGGAAATATTTAAAAAAGAAAAACAATTTCGAAGGGGGGCTAATAATTCTGACTTCAACTGTATTGTTATAAGGTGCTGTGTACAAATGCATATAAGAAAGTATTCCACTTGTTTATTGCACAGAAAGTGTATAGACTACATGTATACACTGTATAGAAAATAATATATGAAATAATACGAAATAATATACGCAATTGTTTAATAACAATTCGTAGAGGATCTTTACAACAGTTTCTCATAACAGGATCTCAACCTATTGTGGATACATACCCAGCTCAATTATACGAAAAATAGCAATTTTGGTCCAAAACACAATCAGTTTTCTGACTGATTTTTACAGCATTCTTATACAGCCTACTTATATTTTAAATGCAGGTAATTTCATCTGCAATAATCTAAATTCTTTAACTGTGTTTTCTATAATTACAATGTTAACCCTTACACAGAAATGAAATGTAATCTGTTTACTCACCCTTAAGTGGTTCAAAACCTTTATGAGTTTCTTTCTTCTGCTGAACACAAAAGAAAAATAAACTTATAAGGGATTGGAACCACTAAAGGGTGAGTAAACCGAGTACATTTTCATTTTTGTGGTGTACTCAACCTAGGCTGCATTTCCCAAACAACGACATAACTGGTGGCTGAACTATCATAGTAGGCTACGATGCATTGTTTGGGAAAAGAACAATGTAGTGACGAATGTTTCCCAAAACTATAGTTTCTTTGTCACAGATCCATTGTTTGAATCACGTTAGTTATAACGTAAAACGCCCATAATGGTGCTCTAAACAGGGTGGAGTTAAAACTTCTTTAGAGAAAAACACCATATTTTTGTGCAAATTATATTGTTTTACACTCATATGCATTTAAGTTTTTATACTTTTAGTTTTGATAAAAACCTGCACTCGTTTTCCATATGAATTTAAATATACATTATGTAAATGGCACATATAGGGCCAAGGTTTACTTTACAAATATTAAAAACATTCCACATTCTATTCTAAAACATAAAACCACTTGGCTAACACATATTATAATCTCATACATAAATCAAATAAATCGTTAATTGTTAATTTACAGGCTATTTATTAAGAAATGAAGAAAAATAGTACTTAATAATAATAATATTAGTAATTATTAATATTATTATTCGTGTTTTTGTTATTAAGTAGGATCTTATTTATTCATATTTAATTTAATTTTATTTATTGTAAAAATCTACTTTTACAATTTGACACATTCAAACCCCTGCAGAAATGGTCTAACCAACAGGCCCATGTCATATACAGTACAGATACATTTCTCAATAAATAACCTACTATAAATTAAAAATTAACGCATGCTATGTTTTTTGCTATGTAGCTTTGGAGACGTAACATAAATTCTGCATTTAAATATTAGGTCATATAATAATAGGTAAAATAATGCATCATGAGCACTAGTGCACTACGAAGGAAACGTAATTGGCAATATGAAGATCAATAAAACTGAACTGTAAAAAAATACTATGAAAGCAAATTACACCTAAGAGTGATGACTTCAATGTTATTTTTTATTTTTATTTATTTTATTTTTTTTAACATTCGAAGTATAAATGTTGGAGCATTCTAAACGAATAGGGCATAGGGGGATAACTGTGAATAGAACACAACCAGGACCTATGCTACTAACTACAGCTCTAGAGTGTAGTTGCAATCATACAAGTTTGCGACGCAGTTTGCGAATGTTTGTTAGAACGATGCATTTTGGGAAACGCCAAATCAACGAACTATGTTTGTAACGATGCAATTTACAACCTAGTTGGCTAACGTTGATTTTCGGAAACGCACCCCTTATCCATAACACACCTCAACTGCAGCAAATGTATTTAACAACACAACATGAACTAGTTAGTACACTGTATAACAATCTTATTTTGTGTGTGTGTGTGCATAATATGACGCATAATATCAAGCAGGACTGGATGTTCTTCCAATAGCTGTTTCTGTATGTTCATGGTGTACAACTACAACCAGAAAATATTTATTGAGATTAAAATAAGGCTAAATCTGGAAATGCAGTTCTTCATCTTGCATTTTATCATCCACATTTACACAGACTTATTTGTATGCCAAGGATAGGTCAAGATATACAGTATATTTATTGGCAGCGTTTAAGTGTTATAAGAGAGAAGTATGCCAGAATACAGGTAAAAGCCTTCTTGAAAATGTTCCAGTTTTGCTCTCTGTAATGAGAACGCTGAACAAATAGAGCCTCTACAGAGTTCATTAAGATTGCCTCACAACAATAACTTTCTATCAGGCTTAACTACAAAACACTAGCAGTCAGAACACAATTGGCTTTCACATTTCTAAGGTGTTTCAGAGCAGCTGTATAAATAGAGGTGACTGCTGAGCAATAGGTCTGTGATTTGACCTGGTTTACTTGTGTTCAGGCTAAACAGTGCAGTTTTCTTCTGCCTGCACCATATGATGGCCATATGCTTTTCTATGAGACACCATGCCAAGAACCCTACAGCTTCGCCCAAGAGGACATGCTTTTTGCTGGCCTACTTCACACATTTAAATGCTTTAATTATATATTTAAATGTCTGTAATCAGATTGGATGTAAGAAAAGTCTTAAATTCTTGTCAAATCATTTAAATTTAATCACCATTTTATGTTCCTTTCATTTATTTGTTAAAAAAAATTACAAATCATTAAAATAACTGATATTTGGAGAATAAAAATAACTGTTTCACCAGTTTCATTTCATTTCAACTGTTTCATTTGCCTCCAGGCCATCCATATAGGTGTGTTTTTTCACAATGACATTAAATATTTTAGCTGGTCCATTAGTTAATGTATTTACAAACATTACCTAAATATGCATAATCTTGTCGTGCATTTATCAATCATAATTAAACTATAACTAATGCATTATTAGTGTAACACGGGGAGTGACACAGACAACAGAATTTTGGATCCACTTGCAGGTTTAATCAAAGTCAGGCAAGCAAAGGTCAACACAGGTGCAAACAGATGTATAAAGGCAGTCCAGAATCGTAGTCAAATGTATCAGGCGAGAGGTCAAAAGGCAGGCAGCAGACAGGACAATAAGATAAACTAGGCTAAGGTCAAAACATGGGAAACCTAGACTAGGAGAAACGCGTTGTAATGTCACTTTACAGAAAACAAGACTCTGCAATGTGAATGAGTGTGTGTGCTGCTTAAATGGTGTTTGTAATCAGTCTTTGACGATCCTCAGGTGGTGTGAGTGTAATCAGTAGAGACTTGGAGCAGGTGTGAGTGTGTGTGGCATGACTGATTATGTAGTCCATTTACAAGCAGAATTGTATTCCATGTGTGATTGTGTGTGAGATCCAGCGATCTGGGAGTTATGATCGCTGGTGATCGTGACAATTAGAATGCAAAGTTGTGCATGTTAACATAATTAATGCACCATGAGTTACCATGAACTAACAATATTTAACTTAAGCAACTTTAACTTACGTTAATAACGTTAACAAAGATGAATAAATATCATAGTAAATGTATGTTAATTAATACATTAACTATATTATTAAATAATGGACCATTATTTTAATGTGTTTAGTGAAACGTATTTATTTATTTATTTATTTATTTATTTAATGATTCATCAATTAATTATTAATCATCATTAATGATTCATACAGTAGGTAATGTTTTATATACTGTATGTATGTATGTATATATATATATATATATATATATATATATATATATATATATATATATATATATACATCAGAGGCAGAGTTAAACAAAAAGATGCAAGGTCATGAGTTCAGTTCCCAGCAAACATGAACTGATAGCATATCAAGCTTGGATGTAAAGTTGCTTTGAATAAAAACATCTGGCAAATGCAAACATGTAAATGTGAGTATTTAGATATCCCAATAGACTATGCTAGTGACATTTTCAGGAAGTGGAAGCTACATCAACCACCTACACACTGCTCCTCAAGTGATGCTGTTAGTTGTAACTCTTTGCATGACCTGAATAGGCACTTGGGCAGAATGAGCACTTTCAAAAGCTGTTGCAACTAAAATATATGTATAGAAACATTATGAATGGCTTTAATCAAGTAGTGCTACATGAATTTCACACACACACACAAACACACACACACAAACACACACACACACACACACACACACACACACACACACACACACACACACACACGTTCAAATAACACGTTTCTTTTTTATTGTACAGACTGTATATTCTATTCCCCCTCCCCCACCCCAACTCTACCTCTAAACCCAATCCTCACAGGAAACAATATTTTGTACATTTCCAGATACTTCATAAGCACTATGGGGGTCATGGGCAACAGTAAAGGGGGGTTGGTGAATATGGTGGGCCCCTTATAGTATCTCTGATATTGCCCATAGAATCGAGATTCTAAAAAAAATAATAATAAAAAAAAATAAATAAATAATAATAATAATAATTATAATAATAATAATAATAATTAAGAATATATTACATCAGACATACAGGTCATTATATATTGCTACATAACTAATTTCCAAGTTTTTTCTGTAGATCTGGAAACACTTACTTGTCAAAATAAATGTTTTCTGTACGTTCTTGACAGCACAAACATAATAGAGGCACAACTGACCATGACAAGTCAAAAATCCATCTTAAAAGAGAGTGCTGTTATTGTTATCACAATGTCAGTCATCACAATTTCTGTCATGTTCAGTACACATTGTGATATTCATTGGAATATTGTTTATCATATCTGAAATGTAATCATGTTCATTTCACACAGTTCAGTAATTTAGAGAAAAAAAAAGGTTTACACTGCGTGAAATCATAGGGAAACTAGTGACCCATTACTGCTGCTAGATCTAGCTAAACACTGACAAATAAGCACAAAATGCTACAGAATATAGTTGACAGTTTAGTGTTTAGTGCTTAATCATGTTCACAGACATGCTTAGTCACACAGTTCAGAAAAACATTGCAAAAATTTTACATAGCTGAACCTAATGAACTTAATGACTTATTTATCTGTGTATCAGTGTTGTCTCTCTCTTCTGCATGCGAGGTGCAAGAAATCACAGGGAATGTGGGAACGTCTTCACACATTAGTGCCACCAGAATGTGCAGCAAGAATCAGCAAATAAGATGCAGCCAATAATAAAAGTGGCAAAGACTTTAAGAATTCACTCCTGTAATTAATATAAGGTTGACAGTTCAAAAAATTCAAGTGAATTCCAGAGGTGGACAATAACTAAGCAGTTTTACTTCACTACTGTCCTCAAGTACTGTAAAAAATATCAGTAAATTTAGTGATTAAGGTTTTTATTTATGTTTTTTCACCTTTTATTTATGCTTTTGAAATGTATTATGGGACCTTGATCTTTCTTCCAACAACTTTAAACCTTGAAAAGTGGAAAAAAAAGTGACTTTTATTAACATGTTTAATAGTTTAAAGTGATATATCATCTGTGTTGGTGTTGTACTGTATATTACGCTACAAAAACCATTTAATAAACTACCAGTACATTTTCTGGTTTTTTTTCTGACATTTCTTATACATTATATTATTTCAAACTACTAAAATGTCAATAAAATCTCACTTTCTTAAACAGGAGAAATTCATTTTCAACATATTTTTCAAGTTGACAGAGCAGAGATCAAGCTCCCATGATGTAATTCACAACCGTTGTTACAGTCACCAGCAATCTAGCTGCTGCAGATCACTGGGGAACCTTCACTTTCACATATACAGTATGAACTACAACTTCCAGCATGCACCTCACACACACACCGGTTCCTGTTTGACACTGATTACACACACGGCTGGTGACTCATCAATGACTAATATCCTGGACTATTTAAACAGCACACTCACACACACATACACACACACAGACATGGATGAGTTTTGTTGTTCACTGTTTGTAGCATTTAGAAGCATTTATCCAATCTAGTCATTCAGTATTTGATCTTTGCCTGCTTTCTCAGTTATTGATTCTTTGCCGCCTGTACCAACCACTCGCTTCTTTTTTGAATACGATATAGGATTACCTGCATGCTACTGTTTGCTCCTGTGTTTGACCACTGCCTGCATGACTATTCTTTGTTAATAAAATCTGCACGTGGATCCTCAACTCCATTGCCAGTGTCTAACATTACAACTGTAAATAAACAGAAAACACTAGTAGCACTGAAGCACAAAATCCAGAAACTGTTCATTAACAGATGTTTACAGTGTACATATTTTAAGAATTATTATTATTATTAATATTATTATTATTATTTTTATTATGTTATGGCCATATGTATGTGCCTGTATGTTTTGCTTGTGTGTGAGTGTCCTCTCTTTTTCTCTCTCTCTCTCACTCTCTCACTCTCTCTTCCTCTCTCTCTCTCTCTCTCTGTCAAAATTCTTAGCATCGCCCACTCCAGTTTTTCATTCGTCTGTTAAGACATCAATCTCCATTAATCCCTGTGCTGTGACGTCATCACCTTCGCTGCGAATCAGGAAGAAAGCACAAAGTTTAAAGGGACACGAGCGGGAACCCTTGTTCTCTCTCGCTTGCTTTTCTCTTGCTTGCCTTTTTGTTTGTGTTTTCGCTAGTGTTGTGAGTTATGTTGATGTGACTTCAGAGTTTGAATTTTTGTTCTCCTTTCAGTTTTGGTCATTGTTACCATCTTGTATGTGCCTATTTGACGGTCCCTGATCATTGGTGTCTGAATTCCCCTGGGAATCGAGGAGTTTAGATGTTACGTGACACACACCTCGCAACACGCAGAAAACTCCACTGTCTAAACACATTCATTTATAAGTGAGCACCACTTGCTGTAAGTTTTCTGCGTATCCTTGGTTAGAAAAGTAGTATAAGATATAGCATGCAAACGCTGAAGATGTTTTGATTGTTTATTTTCTGTTAGGTAGCTTAGAGGGTAAATTTTCAGCTAGTTTTGGGATTTGTTATACTGCTTTTGTTTATTTGGCTCCACTGAATTCATAACATACATTGATTTATTTTATTTTGTGAGATTCCAACTTGTATATAATAATTTGCTATTTGACTTTTCACTTTTGTAAATAAATTAACTTATTTTTGCATTATTTGATTGTCGTTTTGCTATTTTACCACCAACTCGCCACAAACTGATTCACTTTAAATGTTACCTCTTTAACCCCTAGAGATAAACTTTAAAGTCGTAACATTATAATTATTATGTTTATTTTAGGAAATAAATTATATTGCACTTTTTAGTCCATTCGTTTTCCTAAATGTAGCTGAGTAAAAAGAACTTTTAAAGTAGAGAAATTGTGTGGAGAGACAAGATAGTGGCGTTCAATTCATAACCAACTAATTTTTATCAGTTAACCTGTGAAATTTGTTTACATACTGCACCGAATTATGAATTTGTGAATTGGACTAAGATCTGTTAGCAAGTCAACAACTCACTGATTGAAACGATTCATTCAGAGTGGGTTTCCAATAAACAACTCATTAATTCAATTGATCTGTTCAGAGTGAATATCCAGTAAACAGCTCACTGATTGAAGTGATCTATTCAGAATGAGTCTCCAGTAAACACTGATTCACTTTGTTTACTGATTTTACAAAGGAATCTGAATAGGTTCAACAAGTGAATGTGTTTTCACATTTGAATCATCTGTGTGGTTATTAGAGTATGACAAGTTTTGGTATTTAAACTAGCAAAATAAGCATTCATCTGTAAGTACTTTTTCTTTTAATATTTAAATAACTATTAAGTTAAATAACTTAAATGAACAATTAAACATTTTTGTACTTTGGCTCAAGTAATACTGAAAAGGAGAACTTTTATTGGGGTCTCTGTATTTTTACTCAAGTGCCTGATTTGTGTATTTTGCCCTCCACAAGTTCATTGTGTTAGAATACAAATGTCACCACAATAAGTTATGTGTACACTAAATTAAACAGTAAAAAGTGAACTAACTAATTAAAATGTAGCTGTAATGCATATTTGGTGCACAATGATTTATAATGTAAGCAAATGTTGTATTTCTAACTGTATATAATTAATAATACTGAAATTCAAGACTTTGCAATAAATCTTGAGGCATCTAGACAACAAACATTGTCTAATAAATCACCAAAAACAGCAAACAATGGGGGGTTGTGTATGTACTGCCATCATAATGATGTACACATATTGATGTGACGGTGGCACATTCTGCCTCTCAGCGGTGACACTCACCGATCACCATCATGCCTGCCGTCTCTCACAGCCTGTCATAAACACATTTATCAGCAAAGTGAGAGGAAATGATAAATACGTGAATCAGTTTGCCTCTCTTCAGCATGCGAACCAGAGGACTGCAGCGTCACCCATCTGTCTGGTGAGTTCACGTTCTTCCCATCTACGCCTGCACTGTGTTGAATGTGCATTTTTGTGAAATTTATAGCAGTCTCTCTGTGAATCTCTGAGAAGGGAGGAGAAAAAAAAGAGTAAAGGTGCCTTTCATTCCCCAGGCAAATGGCAGGAGGGAGATCCAGTGACAGATAGTTATGGTTCACAGCAGACAAGACACTAAATAGATTTATAGAAGTCTACAGATGTCAGGTTGAGTCAGACTTTTGAACATTATGATTGTGGCAATTTCGGGATGATATAGTAGAAGACAACCTGATTTAATGAATCACATCTTATCGCTGATATCTCTATGCTTTTGTTTCAAAAGCAGACTTGAATCTAATTTCGCCAATTTCACGCTCGTACTTTTATCACAAAGCCTCCTTTGGCATCCATCTGGTGTAGATAACATTTTATGCACCAAAAAGGAATAAACTAAATTTATGTAACATACCGAATCCACCCAAAATTCCCGTCAAGTTAGAATCCCTTATGAAAAAAGATGTATACTTCAAATTTATTGTATTACTTGCATACATTTTAAGTAGGTATTGCCATCTATGTCCAGTATACTTGCAAATATACTATACTAATATACTTGTAAAAATACAAGTACAAAGTAGTTAAGGCAACCTTATATAAAGTGGAACCAATATTGTTTTTTTATTATTTGTTTGTGAAATTTGTTCCATGCTCAGAATTTGGGTATTGCCTTTAAAAGATACATCTGCACAAACAATAGTGGATACATACCATCAACAATTACTGGCGGTGCTGGGACTCAAACCTTATAAAAAGGTATACACAACCTGACAAAAGTCTTGTTGTTGATCCCAGAGGTAAGAGCAACAAATAATAACTTGACTTCTAGTTGATCATTTGGAAAAGTGGCAGAAGGTCAATTTTAATCATCTGTTGAACTGCATCCCAATCATCACAAAAACTGCATAAGACCTACTGGAACCCACATGGATCCAAGATTCTCATAGAAATCAGTCAAGTTTGGTGAAAATCATGGTTTGGAGTTACATTCAGTATGGGGACATGCAAGAGATCTGCAGAGCGGATGGCAGCATGAACAGCCTGAGGTATCAAGACATTTATGCTGCCTATTACGTTACAAACCACAGGAGAGGGCAAATTCTTCAGCAGGATAGCGCTCCTTCTCATACTTTAGCCTCCACATCAAAGTTCTTGAAACCAAAGGAGGTCAAGGTGCTTCAGGATTGACCAGTCCAGTCACCAAACATGAACATAATTGAGGTTCATCGGGTAAGATGAAGGAGGAGGCATTGAAGATGAATCCAAAGAATCTTGATGAACTCTGGGAGTCCTGCAAGAACGCTTTCTTTGCCATTCCAGATGACTTTATTAGTAAGTTATTTGAGTCATTGCAGAGATGTATGAATAATAATCCTCAAATGAGAGATCCTTAAATGGCCAAGCTCCCTCTTATCTTTTTAACATGCTTGTCCCCTACACCACTACTCACTCTTTACGTTCCTCTGGTCTTCTTGCTGTCCCTCAATACTGTCTCTCTTCAATGGGGGGCAGATCATTTAGTGTCATTGCACCCAAACTCTGGAACTCTCTACCACGCTCACCCATTCTGTTATTAATATCTCAGAATTCAAATCTGTACTTAAAACTCCCTTATTTTCTAAATGCTTCACTTCTGATCTGACAAACTGACCACTTCATTTGATTCACCTGCACTCTGCTTATCTGTCTCTTAGGTCTTGTTTTGTATTTCCAGTTTGTTATATTTGACTTCCTGTATGTTTGAGTATCTAATGTTGTCTCTACTTATGTCTGCTTGTACTATCTCTTTTTGTTATGTTTTTTGTGAAGTGTCCTTGAGCTCTAAAAAGGCGCTACATAAATAAAATGTATTATTATTATTATTATAGCCTTATTTTACATCTTGAAAAAGTGGCATAATACAGTATGTCCGCTTTAAATCTATTACTGAGTACATAAAAGTATGCTTCACTTTTTTAAGTTTGAAAGAAGTATCCTAATAGTACACTTGAATAAACTTATTATCATAAAAGGAGTGCATTTTATAGAAGTACATAAGAAGCAAGTACTTATACCACAACAGATCATCACAAGGGCACATTTTTAAACATTTAAGCATATTTTTAACTGTGTTAGTACACATGATCACAAAATATTATTTTCACTTCACAAAATAAATCTATATAAATAGTGTGTTGACAGTAACTGCGTTTCATAAAGCTATTACTATCAAAGTTTTGATTTGCATTTGCATGAAGTTGATTATATTAGTGTATGCTTGGCTACTCAACAGCTTCTTCCAGGCGATTAGAGCCCTCAACTCAAGTAAATTTACCCCCCTCTGAAATCTCTAAAATAGCTCTTATGCCTAGTGTTTGTATTTATGACTAATTTACTGTATGTACAGTAGAACCGTTGTTATATGCAGGGGTGGACTTGGTGATTTGGGCCCTAAGCAGTTCCAGGTATGGGTCCCTAGCATTTAAACCCAAACTCTCTTTCTCTATATATATACTAGAACGTTTATCTTCTTAATGTAAAATTAAATACAATAAATTCATAGACTTACAGTTCATTAGCCTATTTGTGATCAGATTTTAATATTTGCATGTGCATTATGGAAGGAACATTTCACTATTCATGGGGGCCATCGGTTTTGAAGAGAAGTAATAATGTTATAATCTTAATGGTTATAGACAGATTTTACAACATATGATTTGAAAATTTATAAAAGAGCTTTATGATTAATATAGGTTTCTTGAAATTGACCGGGGTCCCCTAATTCCCAGAGGCCCTAAGCAGCTGCGCACCTCGCTTATTGGTTAAGGCCGTCCCTGGTCCTGTAAGACACGACATTTCATTCATCTGTATGTCCAACACAGTCTCACAGCATTTCGTAACTTTTTGATTAAGTGGCTAATTCGTATAAATTCGTAGGATCTAATTCGTACAATTTAGTACGATTTGCTCATCCCCCAATGACGGTTGGGTTTAGGGGTAGGGTTAGGTCCCACCACTCCTTTTTAAAATCGTACAATTTCGTACGAATGAACTGGTACGAATTAGCCACTAAACTGACAAAACGTAAAATACTTACGTTTTCTCGTGAGATCAGGCTGGTATGTCCACACATGTAGAGGAATGACAATAAAGTTCAACTTGACTTGTATCATTACATTTAACTGATTTTAATGTTTAATCAATGAATCATTATTGTCCATTCATTTCCAACATGTTTGATTGTTGTGTGATCATTTGTAAGTTACAAATTGCTGCAAGACCTTCAGTCAAGAAATTCCAATTACTGCAGTATATCAATTTTTTTTTACTTGTGTATGTAAATTATGTGATGAGGTTTTTGATTACGTTTTCATGTTGTAAAAATCATTTTTTATGTATATTTGGGTTTTATCACCACCAAGGGCAATTTGAATCCTGTATCGTGTGTTGTTTGCCATTCCATAATACCGGTAAATTCTGACATCATTAACCAGAAATGAGCTCTAAACGGCTGTACATGTATTTGTAAACATAGAAGGGGTCGGGTTTCGTTGATGGTTTCATTTTTTTTTTAAAGCTTTAGCATTCATGCAGCTGCTTTGTCCCAGAGACATCCAAAGGCAGAAGCATGAACCGCAGCTAAACGTTTACACATTCGAATACATTTCAAATTCTGTAGAGGGATAAGTATTGTGGTTAACTTCGATGAAAACATGGAGGAACACTTTCGCATGTCGAGATGTACATAAAATGTGTGTGTGCTGGCGCTCACCAATTGCTTCACGTGCACACGCATCAAGCAACTGAAGTAGAGTTCGAAAGTAAACAAACAGAGGTTTATCAAAAGCATTTTATTGATCATTTTTTACACAGTTGGCATTACGAGGGAACATTGAAACTTTATCTGATTAACATCTAGCCGCTATATGTGTCTGGAAAAGTATTCGAAGGCTTTTATTTTCCTTAACAGCGTGGATCTGAATGCATCTGAATGCTCTGATTGGCTGAGTGGACGTCTCGCATAAGCGCGTTCTAAAAGTGAACCTGGTCTTTCAGGCAATTTTTAACTTCTCTTACCGGACAATTGCCGGAACTAATTTACCAGTATATTCAAAAAGAGCCTGTTCACACCTGATCCTTTCCGAAAATTGCCGGTAATTTTGCTGTATGTCTGCAACTACAATGAAACCATGACATCAGGTTTTAAAAGAATGGCTTGTGGAATTACTTGAGTAATCAGTTTAAAGTTTTGCACTCAGAAATTTAACATATGAAAGTAGCACCACGCCAATTAAAAAAGAAACTGTAAAAGAAGTATACTGATAATAAACATTTCGTGAAGGATTGCAAAATTTCATCACCAATTTTGCCTCTCCTCTTTCTCCTTGACTGCACAGACAACACTCCAATCATAAAATTTGATCTCAAAGACACAGTGATTGCAGCCATCCAAACAGCATCTCGAGAAAAGACAGTGATATCTATTCAGACGCACCTATCGCGAGTGATGCACTAGAGTGCTTGATGTGTAACAATCATTTCCATCCTCCCTTTATTCAGCCTGCGGTCTGTTCTCTCCCGCTGAGAACAATGTGTTTGTCAATTAGCTTAGGAAGGTGTTTTCGCTCTGTAGGGACAAAATTTCTGTCTCCGGGCAGCAGACACCTTCCAGAGTCCACCGTAATAATAAGACTGAGATAAGGCAAATGAGATCACACTGCATATGATTTTGGTGATGAGTGACTGAATGTCCCTCGGGCCTGGAAAGCCTCTGAGAATATTATTCCCCAGTCTCAGTTCTAAAACAAACGTTCTGTTCAGAGAGACCTTATGGAGATGTTCACACACCAAGGTAACACTGGGTAAATTCACCAGGGCACGGCAGATAATGAATAACATCTGTGTTTTCTGGTTTGATGGGATGTCACAGAACAGGTTAGCACCTACGAATCGTATTAGGATAATTTGTAAATCCTAAATCTGATGGAGTCTCAGATTCCCTCGGCCGAACTGAACCCAAAGAAAATGATGTTATATTGCCGTGAGGACAGAATGAGAAAATTATAGCATCTGTCCATTACTGCAGAGCCCCTAAAGAGAGGTTTAAAACAATACCCTGAGGCTGAAAAGACCTTAGTCAGGGTAGATGCCATATTGAATTTTACGTGGATGAAAACCAGGCTGTATCCCTCATGGATTTATACAGTCTTTAGAAAGGCGTGCACTGTATAAAAATCCTAGATCACATTAGTCGCTTTCGCCACTTTGAAAACTTTTTTATGGAGTTTACTTTCAAAACTAGTTTATTGATTTGCTGCTAAAACTTAAAAAAATGGCTCTTCATCAGATGAACAATTGTTATGTGTTAAACAAGTCCAGTAAAAATGTATAGACCTCTGCCCCCCACAGTCTGAAATCTACATTAAAGGGGTGGCCCAGAGTGTATTTTTAAGGCTTGGTTGTGTTTATAAGATGCAAAGTAATGTGTGCTCATGCTTCACTTGTAGAAAACCACGTTATTTTTCATCATATACCTTACTTTGGTTATATACAGCTACTCAGCTAACATGAAAACGACTGTCATATTTCCTTGTTCCTCTGAAAGGCCCACCCTCAAGAGGCTCTGATTGGTCAGCTAACATAATGTACTGTAATTCGCAGATCGGCTCCATGTCACCAGGAAGTGTCACGTCCGGTCACTAGCACGCGCTGTGCCTCTGATGTAGAATGCAGGGAAAGCGGCAGCATAGAGAGACAATGCAATGCTGATGAAGATTGTGGCTCTTTACAGGGGTTTGACAGACAAATATGAATTTGTAGCTAAATTGTTAGTGGTGCCAAACAGCATTTCCCATTGTTTACATCCTTGTTTACGTCCTTGCTACAACATACTGTTAATGCTAGAAACTGTGCATGTAATAGATACATTTTAACAATCCACAGCTTCGTCTGTTATGGTTGGTTGAGAAGTTTTTAGCTGAATCCAGCACTGAACAGAGAGATTCTGGAAGCTCTCCTTTGTCAAATGCTAGAGCTACATATTTTTTATAATTCTCTGAAACATAATTAAAATTAAATTGTAAGCACTTCTCTCTTTGTGTCGTGTCCTTTGGAAGGCTAAATACAGAAAGAGAAGAAGCTCTGTGGAAGTAGTAGCATTTGAAGGCATTTTAGCTTTCTCTGCTACAATATAACAGCGCCTCTGGCCACTCCCCTTCCCTTGTGATCTCACTAGCCCAGATGTATTTTTTGTAGTCCACAAACTTTGTTCGTTGTAGGCTTTGCTAAGCTAACTCTGTAAAAGCCAATCTCTCTCTTTGCATTGAACTTTGAGCATAGCACAATCAGAGATGTTGTTTTTGTTCACACAGCTACATTACACATCAACTAAAGTTTAAAACATGATATTGTAGTGAACCACCCCTTTAAATCTACCCAGATTAAAAGCTCAGTCAACCCAAGAATGACTATAATGATAAATATATGGTCAGCTATTATAATAATGATATAGAGAAACAATATTGTTGCGATCACTTTCAGATCAATTGTATCTGCTTATAAATGATAAAACATGGACAGCAAATCAAAGTCAATTTGAATATAAACAGCTCATGCAATTTAAGCAGCAGAAGGCATTGGGAGGAAGTTTATGCTGCCAATGCTTGTTAAGTTAAATCTGTTTCAGAAATGTTTTTTAGAAAAAAAAAAAAATATATATATATATATATATATATATATATATATATATATATAAACAACTGGTAATAGCATTGGGATGGTGATAACTGTTAACAGAGATTAAAAAAAAAAGTGATTCCAGGCTAACAAGCAGAGTGACATAAAACATAAAAGGCTCTTCTTTGAGGTTGACACTAGCTGCATTTACCCTATAAAATGAAACGGGTATCACTTTATTTTAAAAGCATGTTGTTAAATTTAAGGTACATTGCATCTACATGCCAACTAATTGTTATTAGGTTTTAGATAGACTGTTAGGTTGTGGTTAGGGTTGGGGTTAAGATTATGGTTAGTGTAAGTTGACATGTACTTGCAAAGTTTCTAATAGTCAGTTAAATGTTGAAGGAGCAGTATCAGCAGATATTAAACAGACAGTCTACTAATACATAAATGAGAAGTATTTGGTATGTAGTTGCAATGCAACTTTTAGTCAACAAAATGTGTAATATGGGACCATCAAAATAAAGTGTTACCGAAACGACAAAACAACATTTACAAAATATTGCATTTTAGTAAATATTGCATATAATATATATGTGTTGCATGAACTTGTATGGAAACCAGACTATTAAAAAGATTTGAGGCTACTACTTAATCATTTTCAACTGTAAATATATCAAAATTCAGCTTTTAATGTGCTTAATCTGGACAATTCAAAGATTTTCTCAGTGTTTAGAATTTTTTTAAAGCCTCAGATTCCAGATTTTCAAATAGTTGTATCTCGACCACATATTATCAATGTCATCCTAACCTAACAACGTGTATCTCAACGTAACAACGTTCAGATTCATCTCAATTTATAAAAAAGAATGAGTATGACTCTTGACGTCCATGGTCACATTTACATTCAATTTACTTTGAAACTGCAACTCATAAACTTAATAAGATGTATAAACAATGTCACTATCCACAAGCGTGCACTTAATTATATTTAGGGACCAAGCAGCAAAGCTAGAAATGCACCTATTGTAATTGTTGCCATTTTTCTTCTTCTTTTTCTACCACCATCATTTGAATTGCAGCCCATACAACCGTTTGTAGAAATGAAATGAAATTTGCCACACTGAGGACTTAACAGTAACACAGCAAATTTAAAGTTTATAACTCAAACTCTCTAGCACTACATTTTTAATTTGGCACTAAATCATAATTTGCCATTTTTAACATGCTAATAACTTTTGAGCTATAAGGTGAAGAAGCTAAATTATTTTCCTCTGAATCCTTGTCTTGTTCAGACATTTTCAGACATTTATTCAATTGAATAAATTGTAAAGTTTAGTTTTTCCACTAATTATAACATTGCGTAAAACCTATTCTTTTGAACCTGTCTTGATGGTTTGTCAAATTTCCAGCACAGTTGGCTCAGATCTGTTCCCCAGCCCCATTAGATCTCCATTCATTCTTGAAAACCATGCAAATTAATTTGGCTAAAGTCTGTCTTGAAGCTATATCTCCGCAAGGCTTTAGTGTATTTACTCAGAAATGGTGTTATGACAATGATGACCTGATTGAAAGTTACAATTAAATAAAAAAATGGAAGAGACTACTGATAAAAAGTGATTTTAGACAGATTTTTGAATGACACCTCAACATTTGCTGTAACAATGCCAGATTGTATTAGGATCTGTGTCTCTGGACTGATAGTTGAATATAAGGGCTTTCAACCACTCACATACTCACCTTCCTTCAGCTTAGTCCTTGATTTGTCGCCACAGTGGAATGAACCACCAATTACTCTATGTTTTATGCAGCGGATGCCCTTCCAGCACCTTTCATGCATTTTGCTCCTAAAATCTTAACTTTGTTTATTTTCCCAGTTGCACTGCTGCTTGCTGCCATGCCTGCTCATTCTGTCTGCTTGGCCCCTTAATGGCTGCTTGCAGCTATATTTGTCATTACTCATATACTTATTGTTATGCTTATATTTAGTTCTAATTCTTAATGTGAACAGGCCTTTAAGGTATATTCAAAATTGAATACAAATAAATAATGCAATTGACGCCTTGCACTGCATTCTCTACTGTCTAGTGTATAAATTTTATATGGCTGTTTTTTCATTCAGCAGTCTGATAGTCTCTCACCATCTGGCTTGTAAGAAAAACTGCGACAACTGAGTGCATGAAATGTCCAACATTCCACTCTCTGACTGCGTTCCACTCTGAAGGGCTCAATCTCCATGCCCTCACTTATCGCTTTTGAAGGGTTTACTCTCCAGAGTGACTTCTTAAAGGGATGATGCGTGTAGGGGACCAAAAAAAACTGTTCCTTGAAACACTTCTGCATCATTTGCATCACGATGTAAACATTTACAAACAATCATGTCAAGAAAAGTGTCTATCACTTGTACTCTTTTAAAAATCTTCCACTCCTATGGGCCCTCAGGAATGGCCAGTTTTTAGCACTTCAGAATTTGAAACAACTTTAACAAGGATCTGACTCTAAAGTGACTTTTAGAAGTGGTGTCATCCTGCCTGGCTAGTGGTGTTTGTTTATTGGTGGTTCCACTGCTATTTTAAAGTCGCAATTAAATCAAAATTAACTTTTCTTGTTTTTATGTGTATATTTATGTGTTGGATTGAGTATGGGACCAATAAGGCACTTAAATTGTAATCCTACTATATCCCAAATGTATTGAAGCCATTCTATAGTTTAATGTGAAGTACAGATGAATGTTCAAGTGGTTAAATTCGTGTTCAGTTGACTCATTCTCCATTCATTCACAATTCAAACTGCGTGTTGCGTTTTCTTATGACAACACGAAAAACTTTTTTCAAGACTATTCATTCCTATTAGTTTAAATAATCAGTGGATAAAAAAGGGGAATACGTTCAGTGCTGTGAATAGTTTGTAAAGCCTGGCTCATTGTGGTCAAAGTAGTTGATTAAATTAATTAAAGTGAAACTAACGGGCTTGTCATTAAGAGAAAATTATTTAGCCCAATATAGGCTACTCTGAAACTGTGAATATTTACCTGTAATTTTATTTATATTAATATTTTATTTACCAGACCCACTGAAGCACACTAGCGAACCTTATTTTGAACTTCACCCTTAAATGTAATTCCTTCTTGTTGTTTATTTCGTAGATGACTGACCAACAAAAAATACATTAAAATTAAGATACAAATAGTACTAAACAAAATTTGATTTCAAAAAGATCATTTTTCAGACAAAAAAAATAGATGAACAATGAACACAACTGTGTGGGAGGATGATTTGCCTCGCTCCATGAAAAATGAGGATTCAATTAATGCTCCACTGTATATGTTGTATCACAAACCATAAATTTGCTTCATGTTTAATATGTCATTATTTGAAAGATTATTTCTTAGGCATCTTTCATTGGTGCTTATTTGCTTTAATTTTCTCCATCTCACTCACAGCGAGATTGGGTGAGGGAGTGTTTATTAAGTAACACTGTCTTCAGCTTCAACTACGTCAAAACTGAAGGAAAATATCAGGCTTTGCTACAGCACAGAATCAGGATCAGATCTGTATCAGAATTAGGTATCAGGATGACATCGCTTTCAAAAAACTCCTATTGCTGCATCCCTAGTGTATATAATGGCATAAAGCATATGCCAGAGTTAAAAGCGGTTCATTCCACTGTGGCAACCCTTGATAAATCAGAGACTAAGCTGAAGTGAGTATAGTGCTTGTTATAAACAATGTACTGTATCTGTGCACTTAAAATTAATGTGCTCTCAGAATCTTTAATCACATATCATAACCTCTTATGGTGGGGCTATCAGTGTGTGTCTCGTTTCTTTTCTGCCTTCTTCTATTTTGTTAGCAACACCCATCTTCCAACAATCCAATCAGTTCCCAAAACATGAAATCATGCACTACGCTACATTTTTTATAATTTCAGGACCATTTCAAGTGGATGTATGTCATGATAGCGGAAAAAAAGCACTATATTAACTTTTGTTTCATGGAGACTTTTCAGTGTGAACCTACTACTTGCCCTGTTTATACAAAAAAAAAAAAATTACACATATAATATTAGTGCATAAATACATGAATTGTGATGCATCTGAAAGATTTTGCTACTGCAGAAAAATATACAGCACATAAACCAAAAACAAAGAAAGAGTAAGTTTACCAAGAGCACATATAAAGGTTTCTCATGCACATGGGAAAATCTAGGGGTTTTGGATTCATGCATTTCATTTAATTTTGAAACTCAGAGCTGTTAAAAATAAGGGCAGTTAACAGGAGTCAAGCGAAAGCAGCTATAAAGCACCATGCTGTGTTTCTGTGAAATGCTAAAAGACGCTGGAACAGGCCGGGCTGTTTATGTTGTGCGCTGAATGCTAAGACAGAGATTGCTTAAATGAGTCTATGAATTTCTCATAACTTTGGGACATTATTCCACAGGCATTTTTCTTCAGATTGTTGATTTGTAGTACCCGCTTAACACTGCAATAAAATGGTGCATTTCCACAACATGTATTGAATTACTTCTGAATGTACTTGTTCCAATGTAGGCCACAGTAAATCATTTTGCACCATAGCATTGTAAAGATAAAGTGTGGGGCACATATTTTTCAGTATAGTTAAAATAAGTACTATCAATAGATGTATGTGCATGCACATGTATTTACACCAAACATAACTAAAACTATAACATGACATCTAACACTTAGAATGTATAGGAATAGAAGTATTTGGGTCATGGAGAGGGGATAATTTAAATTAAGAACCCAAGCTCAATCTATTTATGTACCGCTATATACATTTCTGTAGAGCGCCAAATATGTCCCGAGAGGTACATTTTTTTGCAGTTTTTATTTTTGCAAATCCACAAGAGACCGCTGTGTACACTTTTTCAGATCTCAAATTTCTTTAGCGAGTGCCATTCGCGCCTGCTGTTCTCACAGAAATCCACCAGAGGCTGCTATCGACTGATTTACTGACTGATCGACTGACTCACTGATCGATCCCCCCACCTCCCCCCTTCCCTAAACCCAACCAATAGTATTTAGTATTTTAAAAAGCACCGATTGACCCGCCCAACCACTTCCCTTAAACCTAACCGGTGTTTTCAAAAGCAATCTAGAAAAAAAATGCCTTACGACAGCCTGATTTTTACCACGTTTTCAGATTTTACCACATTCTCACTCTGTTATTTACTTGTTTATTAAATTTTTTTGCCTTCTGTTTTTGTCACTTCCTGGAACCGTTCTTTACCGGACTCAAACCCAGTTGTCATGGTCAACTCCTCTCTGCATATCAAGTCTGCCGACGTACGTGTCGAGCTACTGGACAAACTGGTAACAGCGGAAAAGATATCCATATGGCAAGGTAAGCAGTCAGTTAGTAAGCGTAAAAAGAAATGGCATCATACCACCCCGTATCATTCGATCTAAAGACGGAATGCAGCCATAAGTACTTTTGTATAATTCATGATCTCCGGAAACGTATATAGAGCTACGTTTTCAGTATGAGACTGTGTTGCAACAAACTATTGAAACAATTGAAATGAGCCGTGTTCTGGATTCACAGACTGTATGGTTATGTATTTTTGATGTTTTTAATGGTAGGATTTTTTAACGATGTACAGTTTGGGTATTGTTGAAGGACAAATTAATGATTGTGTGCTTGTGTATGTGAATTTTCTGAACAATTTGAATTTGAATTTTTCTGGAAACTTCTATACAGCTTAAAGTGACATTTAAAGGTGTAACTAGGTTAATTAGGTTAACTTGACGTTAACCTAAAAACGTTGTTTTTGTTTCCCAAACAACGACATACTGTAACTCGTGGCTGAACTATCATAGTACGATACATCATTTGGGAAGAAAACAATGTAGTGACGAGTGTTTCCCAAAAGCGTAGTTTCTCTGTCGCAGATCCATCATTTGAACCATATTATTTATAACTTAAACACCAATAGTAATGCTCTGAATGGGGTAGAGTAACAACTTCTTTAAAGAAGAACCCCATAATTTCTTTGTGCAAATTATATTGTTTTACACACACATGCATTTAAAAAATATCCAATATTAGTTTTTGTAAAAACATGAACTCGCTTTGCATATTAATTGAAATATATGTAAACGGCTCATATACTGTAGAACCTATGTTTCCTTTACAAATATTGTTAAGAACATTACATATTCTATTCTAAAACATAAAATCACGTACAAAAGCTAACACGCATTCTAATATCATATGTAAATCATATAAAGAAATAAATATTGAGGCTATTTATTAAGAAATGAAATATAACATTTATTATTTACTATAAAAAAAATCATACTGTAATAATAATATTAATGATGATGATTATTATTATTATTATTATTATTATTATTAAGTAGGATATTTTTTATTTAATTTTTTTATAAAAGTCTTTTTTTACAATTTGACACATGTAAACCACTGCAGAAATGTTCTAACCAACAGGCCCATGTCATATTCAGTACAGATACATTTCTTAATAAAGAAAAGAGTTAACGTATGCTATGTTTTTTGTTTTCACAAGCTTTGGAGACGTGACATAAATTCTGCCTTTTCGCCATGAGCCACGACTGTGTTCCAAATGGCATCAATGTTTTCAAAGTGCATTGGGAAGGGAGCGCAATTGTAAACATAAAGATCGCTAAAACTGAACTGTAAAAATACTTTGAAAGCAAATTACAGCTAAGAGTGATGACTTCAATGCTTTTTTTAAAAGGGGATAAGTGGCAATAGAACATAGCCAGGAACTACAGTATGTTTCTAACTACGGCTCCAGAGGTGTAGTTGCATGCAAAGAAGTTTGCAACGCAGTTTGTGAATGTTCATTAGAACGACGGATTTGGGAACCACCAAATCAACAAACTATGTTTGTAACGACGCAACTTGCGACCTTAGTTGGCTAACGACTCATAAATTTGACCTTAAAATTTTTTTTTTTTTAATTAAAACGGTTTTTGTTCTAGCTGAAATAAAAAAATAAGACTTTCTCCAGAAGAAAAATTATTATCAGACATACTGTGAAAATTTCCTTGCTCTGTTAAACAAGTTTTGGGAAAATTTTTAAAAAGAAACAAAATTCAAAGGGAGGCTAATAATTCTGACTTCAACTGTAAAAGAAATAGCTACAAAAAATATTAAATAGAACTTACTGGTAAGTAGCACCAGGTAGCCCGTATGGATCACAAGTTGCCCGTGGGCAACCATGTTGGTGACCCTTGCTGTAGATTCTAAAGGAAATTGTTAACAATGAAAAGCAATTCCTACAGAGGAACAATCTTGTTGGAACAACTATCAAACAATTGTTTTTATCCTGATAAATGACAAATGACTAAAACAAGAATTCATCCTTGTTTAAAAAGCAAAACTATTTTATCAGCACCAGACAACAACAACTGCAGCATGTGCTAATAAATATTGTTACAGCTTCTAGTTGTAGTTTTCGATGTGTACGGTAATGTGTTTTCATTTGTTCTGAGTAATTTCCTTCCACATAACTCTCAGTGCTCCACAGGCTGCTTTCAAGCTCTTTAATATAACTCGTAAAATCATTTGAAAGTCAAAACAATAGTCATATTTAAAAAGAACAATGACAAGCTTGTCATAATAACGTATGGCTGTTCTGAGGCGCTGAAGGTGTGCTAGGTTCCATCAGATCCGCTGGATCAGATGAGCTGGATTTGAAATCTGATCAGTTTATGTCCATGTCGTTTATCTTGAACTGTGTCACCATCAGGTCTGATCAAACTGATGAAAGAGCCTTCCGTCAACAGCCCGTCCTTCCCTGTCCAGACCGAGGGGAAATTGCGGGGGGAAGAATGGGTGCCTGCGTCTTGATTTAGGCGCGATGGCAGTGGGAGGACCTGACAGAGTCTCCGGGCTTTCAAGAGGCCAAGAAGGAGGACATCCATCATCCAGCACTGAGCTCAGCCGGGGAGTCTCTCCTCCAGCCACTCCACACCGTGATGGATGAGCATATCACATAGGATTCTTATTATTTCAAAAGAGGCCAAAGGAAAGGCCAGTGAGTTCAAATACTAAGCGATCAGTCGCAGTGGTGGATCAGAGTTTCATCTCAGAGTCTAATCCATTTATGGGCCACTTACAAATTGTTGAAGTGGTAGTTGGTTAAGGACAGATATTGTGTGCAGAGGAGAGTGAGAGAAGTACAGTATTCTTCTGGGAAGAAGAAAGATGTTAGGGTTAGGAATGTGCCAAAGCTCTCAATAAGACGGTGAAGCCAACTCTGACCCTGGAGAGCCACAGTCCTGTGTAGTTTTGATCCGACCTTCACTGTGTAGAGGTCCATCTATTAGCCCTATGACAAAACTAACAGAATGTCCGAAGGTTAAATGTGTGTAAGCCTTTTCTAGTGCTTCTCAAAAGAATTCTGTTATTTATTGGAATTTATTAATATTTGTTTTTCTGACTCCAATTTTAAGTGACTGTCAAATATAGACTGTATTTATAATTGTAAGAAAGGATCACATTCATCATTTCTGACTCAATTTTTAGAGTTTTGATTTATATCTGATCCCATACTCTTCAGTTATACGTTTATTAGGGACCAAACGCCGCTTAGAGTTCCACGCCCCAGGATTTGCGTACATTCTCACTGACAGGATCACGACATTCTGAAGTTAGTTAGATGATGCAGGTTAACCAATACCCAAATAGTCCAGTTGCCTTCTGCTCACTCGTACTAAAAGTGTAGTTAATTTAGTAATTTCAATACAACTTGCTAAATCAGCAATAACCAGCAATCGAATAGTCTCCGCACTGATGTGCCGACTCCATACAGTGTTGTGCGCTTTGTTTGGATATCATGTACATAGATCAAGGTAGCACCAGCCTTCACATAATCTACTTTCCAGATGAAAGCGTATCATGCCAATTACAGAATCAAAGAATAAAAAGCCAACTCAGAAATGTACAACATCAATTACTCAAAGATAAATCCAAGAGTTAGATGAAGAGAATAGAGGAAATACATTGCAGCATATAAGTCTTTGATGCAAAAGCTCAGAGACTCACAGCGCTGCGACGGGGCATCTTGCATAGATTCCAATGACCTATCTCGCACCTTTACCTTAAATAGTCAACTCAGAACAAACAGCTATAAATTCAAGACAACAAAAGATTCACAAAGACCCTTACCTGGTAGTGAGTTTGAGGTGTGAACCTTTGCTCTATGTTGGAGCATCTAGCAAAGATTTTATCAAAGCCGAAACCAGATCAACATATACAAGCGAAATATTACAGTGAAATTGAGACCATTTCACCAATCACACAGAGACATTTAAAATGACACCAAACATGGATATAGAGCCACAAGATACACCATATTAAAATCTTGGGCATTTTGTTCGGAATGTGAGTGAGCTGCTCTGGTGGAGAAGGTAAAGTAAAGGTCAGGAAGGGGGCTCAGGATGATTTGAAGAGAACAGTTGAACAGCTGGTTTCCTGATCTTCTTCTCAGATCAGAAAGTGTATTGTTTAGCGCCTGACAATTCTCGTGGTTTCGCCTCGTAGAATTTTCACAACAGTTCTCAGGGTTTGATATTAAGGAGCCTTTGTTAACAATTTCCTGTAAAATCTACAGTAACTTACTGGCGGCTGTTTGCCAGTAACTAACTGTAAGTCAATTATAGCAACAGTACTGCATTTACATTTACAGCATCATTTATTCATGTATGTACAGTATTGTGTATCTTTACTGTGAAATATACAGTAATTTTCACAATACAACTTTAACGTACAGTAACATACCGCATAACTGTCCTACAGTAAAATACAGTTCATATTACAGTTAAATACTGAGTAATTTACAAAAATTGTTAACAGTGTTTATAAAAATACATGAACAGATAAATACCAACTTGCCTTTCTAGTTTGTGGTACCTTATTAGTTACACCTTGATTAGCTTGTTCAGGTTTGTTTGATTTATGTTTGGAGCAAAATTCTGCAAGACTGTTTAGCTTACATTTTTACATTTATATCTAAGCATTTAGCAGATGCTTTTATCCAAAGAGACTTACGCCCGTGAACACACACCTTGAGCAGGGGACTGCCAGGGGAGCAGTTGGGGTTCGGTACCCTGCTCAAGGACTCATTGAAGGTGGAAGAGAATGCTGCTTAGTCAATCCCACTAGCTAAAATCCCTGCCAGAACAGGGATTCGAACCTGCAACCTTTGGATCACAAGTGCAGTTTATTAAACGTTCAGCCACAGGTGCCAATAGGTAGCTCTCAGGATCAAATTTAACCACCCATGCCCTTTGCAGTATTGTTATTACTGTATAACACCCCAGTATAGTGAAAGGGACTCTGTACTGCTCAGTGAGTGCCGTCTTTTGGATGAGGTGTTAAACCGAGGTCCTGACTCCCAGGATGTCCTTCAAAAAAGAGTAGGGGTTTAACCCCGGCATCCTGGCCAAATTTGCCCACTGGCCTCTGTCCATCATGGGCTCCTAACCATCCCCATATGATAATTGGCTTTCATCACCAATCAGCTGGTGTGTGGTGTGCGGTCTGGCACAATATGGCTGCTGTTGCGTCATCCAGGTGGATGCTGCAGAATGGTGGTGGATGAGGAGATTCCCCCCAAAAATGTGGAAAGCGCTTTGAGTGTCCATAAAAGTGCAATATAAATGTAAGGAAGGAGTTAGTATGTTTTTTTATTTCTGTTTTGCTTTGACTGTTCAATTTTACCCATCAGTTTTGACTATGACAATTTCAGCTCACTGTAATTTAGTATTTGGTGTATTAGTATTTTTTTGTTTGGTTAAAGTTAAAGGGGTCATGCACTGGTGTATATTTTATTTTCTTTAAAGAGGACCTATTATGCAAAAATCACTTTTATAAGGGGTTAAAACAGTTGTGTGGCAACAGTGGGTGGATATAGCCAGCCTCTAATGGAAAAATGAATTGATATTTTTATTATAATCACGCTTCATTAAAACAGTCTGCAGAAACACTATGATTGGCATTCTCCCTTTGTACGTGTCATCAGAGGGGGAAAGCCCCACCCATTAGTGCTGATCTCTCCCTCATTAGCATAAACAGGCCTGAGTGAGAAGCAGTCGTCTGCCATTAGAGTTTTCACCTGCTGAAGATAATGTCAGAGATTAAAAATGTGGAGTTATTGACCTTATTCTTCAATGTGGAAGTGTGCTAATTTTTTGCGATTGTTTTAGAACTTCTGATTTAGTTGCCCTTAGGGAGAAATGACAAGGGATAATAAACCACAGAAAATGGTCAAACTACTTGCTCTAAAAACAAGTGTTTGCATGATTATACAGATGCAAGAACAAAAATTATCATATGCATTTGTTTGAATGGCAAAACATGTCTTTTTCACAAAGAAGATCCATACTGACTTCAAAGGCAGATACTGATAAGATCAGGGTCTGGTGTGCGGACTTTGGGGGTTTTACGATGTGGTCACATGTTTATTGGTCAGTTTGTATATCTCAGCATTTGGACTTTGGTAACATGGTCAAGAAAGATACAAAATAGTAATAAATTAATAAATATAATTAATAGTTATAAAATAGTAAACTTTGCTCTGGCCTCTTTTCCTGCTCTGCTCGTCTCCTGCTCTGGAGTCTATCTACTCTGACTCTACTGATATCAGGCTATCATCGGGGCCTACTCTCGTTTGTCTCTCTCTCTTCCTACCCTGTCTCTCCTTCTCTCTCAGGTAACTTTATTTTACATTTAAGCTGGCTATAATTAATATCATATGATTTAATATTTTCTTGATTTATCATTTTATACAGTTATTTGTAATTAATTCAGTTGAGAACTATTGTCATTAAATTGCAATGCAATACAATCACATAATAGCAACGCTCTCCCACATTTTTAGATATTAATACTGCTCTTATTTCCATCTTTGGTATAAGATTGCAGAAGAATGGTTTCACTAGAAATATACAGTTTCTCAACATCATACTGATAACTGTTTAGTCATTCGGCAGAAATACAGTTTGAACTGCTGTAGTTAAAACCCATTCCTTACACAGACAAAGCAGAATCATATTATAAGAAAATGTCAGTTTGCAACATCAAGCAGCAGAGCGAGCTGTTTTTAAAGTCTAAAAATGAATGGAAGTGATTGAGAAGAGAAGTCCTGTGCTAAAAAGATTCAAATGGCTGCACCCGCTCATACATGAAGAATAAGGTGAATAAGATGCACAAATGAACACTGTAGTCTCTATAGAGTGGCTTCTTCTCAGACACCTTTTTCACATTTTCAGTTTTTCACAAAGATAACATTAGTCCTGTGAATCGGCTGCTATGCTGATGCACAGGCATTTGTAGCCCCTTCCTCATTTGGAAAAAAGCATGATCTGATTTGAATTTAAAGCGACAGTCATCAAAATGGCACAATTTGCATCAAAACCAAAAAAAAAGATTAGTGGGGTATTGTGTGCTGAAACTTCCAACCCAGGCTCATTCTGAGAACATAGTCCCGTGGACGTTTCTGGAGACCGCGAAATACGTCCCGGGAGGTACGTATTTTTGCAGATTTTATTTTCGCGAATCCGCGAGAGGCCGCTGCGCGCGCTTTTTCCCGTGCGTTCTCGCGTAAACCCGCCAGAGGCCGCTGTCGAACGACCTTCCGCCTGGATGACAGAATGACTGACCGTGCGACCGGCCAATCGGCTGACCCACCCTCCTCCGTCCCTAAACCCAACCAACGACGATTCACAAAAGCCGTCCAGAAAAAGAAAAGCCCTCGTCTGATTTTTACCACGTTTTCGGATTTTGACCACGTTTTCACCCTGTGATGAACTTGTTCGCTTCATTTTTTTGGATTTTGTTTTTGTTTTCTTACCTGATTTCTGGAACCGCTCTTCCCCGGACTCGAACCCGGTTGTCGTGGTCAGCCCCACTCTGTGCCTCGAGTCCGCCAAAGTACACGAAGAGCTAACCGGACAAACTGGTTGCGGCGGGAAAGCCCTCCACACGGAGGTGAGCGGCCAGCCGGCCAGCAAGCACCAAAAGGAACGGCGTCACACCACCCCACAGCTTCGCTTAAAAAAATGAAATGCAGCCGTACGTACCCCCGGCTACGTATTTCGCGGTCTACAGAAACGTCCGCAGGACTACGTTTTCACAATGAGCCTGGGTTGGAAACTTCATATAGAGATATCAGACTTACATCTTGTAAAAAGGGGCATGATAGGTCTCCTTTAATGTTATCAAGATATGTTAATAAAAAGCAAATTTCATAATTTACAAGAATGTGCAATTTTTTTCTCTGTTTTGATTCCCCTAATCACAGTACAAACAGTTCAATTATAAATCTTAGTGTCATTCATTGAATATGTTTACATGGACACTAATAATCCAATTTTAATACAATTAAGGCAATACTCTGATTAAGAGTCTACCATGTAAACAGCGATCTTTGATTAATTTAAAATGATTAAGGTCATAATCAAACTAAACAGAAATCAAATTAAGACGTGGAGTATGCCAATTTTAGTGGCATTATTGAAATGCAGTACAGACATGTAAACACCGCAATCAAACTATTACCGTCGTGTAGGATTTTTGACACATTTTGTGGTGACAGTACGATCTGCTGTATCAAATTTCATTGAAACAACACTCTTCAAGCAGTTCCTTCTTGAAAATTTAATAATAGCGCTATTTAGTGTTCTTATTTAGATTTGGATTATAATCATAATCATGTGTTAAAAGGTATCCCTTACAATCAGAAATATTGTGTTGAAGCTAGCCTTATATATACAGCATATAGTTTTGCCACGGTATAAAATTCCATATCCATACAAGGAGTGTCAAAATGAAAACAAATTGTTTGTTAATGTAAAAAAGAAGCGCATTTTAAAGCTCAGTGGTTCTGGATGCGCCCTCATCTGAGGGTTCATGAAATCCAGTGGGCTAATTAACACCTACAGTATGTGCCATCTGTAGTATAAAAATAGACTATGTGTGCTAAATTGGGCACCTCACATAATTTTTTTTGGAATCTGCTTAACAAAACTAAGTCTAAGTCTAAGTCTAAGTATCCTAATTCAATTTTGTTTGCAAATAGGCAAACATATTATTTTACTGACATAATGCAAGATGGCTGGAAGAAAAGAAGCTTTGGTTGTTTTTGAGACATATGGGCCACAGATCTGATTTGTAGTCTAGACTGTCCCCTCGTGTCCTCACATGTTCTTGAGTCAGGGCGAGAGCGAGAGCCACAGACAGAGATAGAAAGGGGCTGATGGAGACGTTTGGAAATTTGGGGCAGAAATGCAATGCTGCGGTATGTCATTTATCTGTGAAGTGATTCTAAGAGAGCTGTGGCTTTCTATAGTGTCGCAGCGCTCAGGTAACTTCATCCCAAAGACTGGACTGTATTCCATGGATCAGTTTGCTGGGTTTCTTTCTTTCACATCTCATTTTTTCTCTTCACATGCTCAAATGGGAATATCTTATGACAAGCGTAATTCTAAGTAGTGGCAGCTCTTGTTATCTTGAGTTGTAAGGCTGTGTCACCAGAGGACTGGCTTTTTTTCTCTTTTTCTTTTTTTTTTTTTGGAGAAGCGTTCTTTGATTCTAGTCACCATCTGGTATGCCTTCATAGCCTGGGGACACAACTGATAAAAGGCACCATCCCAGATGAAAGTTTCATGGGCTACTGTACCTGTATGGTTGAGACAGAGAAAGAAAGAGAGAGGAGTCCGAAGAATGATCCATGCCCTGAGGTAAAGATTTGAATGATTTATTTTGCCAGTCTATTTAGTGGGCCGGAGAAGCCTTGTGGATTTCTTCAAGGGCTTTGTTGTGTTATTGTATGTCCTTTGCTGATGAAATTGTATTTGAAGGAAACCTACATGTTCAGGACTAGCTAACTTCTGTTCTTCAATACAGAAAATGCTTTTGATTTGAGAAAGAAAGTAGAACTCGCACAACTCTACCACAGGTTTTCTTTCTCTTTTGTTTTGGTTCAAAGCTACACATCGGTTACTAGCAGTTACTTGTGGAAGACCTTTGTTTAGTATTCCATGCAGGGGAATCTGATGGCTCGAGGTGCTCGACTGCTACAAGTAAACCACCATATCAGTACAAATCTCACTAACAACTGCAAAACTCCCCCAAACACTGTACCACAGAATATATATTTCATGCTGGTAGGTACATGTAGCTTATATGGCACCATTTTTGGTCTCATTCTATTGTAAGGTTTAATTCTTACCATTAACTATTAAAGTTAATAGTTGAACTATTCAAATATATTACTATTATACTATTACTAATATATTACTATTGAAATATTTATTCATTGATTTTCCTTCAGCTTAGTCCCTTATTTATCAGTGGTTGCCACAGTTGAATGAACCACCAACTATTCCAGCATATGTTTTACACAGCGGACACCCTTCCAGCCGCAATACTATTAAAATATATTGCTATTATATTTTGCCTTTTGCCTAGGCTACTCTGTTGCTCTGTTTTGTTCCCCCTTATCTCAGTACTGTTTAATTATATATCTCAGTGTCATTTATTGTTATTTATTAAAATATATTACTATTATACTATTACTAATATATTACTACTGAAATATTCATTCATTGATTTTCCTTCAGCCTAATCCCTTATTTATCAGTGGTTGCCACAGTGGAATGAACCACCAACTATTCCAGCATATGTTTTACAAAGCAGATGCCCTTCCAGCCACAATACTATTGAAATATATTATACTTTATTATACTTTGCCTCTTGCCTAGGCAATTTTTTGCTCCGTTTTGTTCCCCCTCATCACAGTGTTTAATTATATATCTAAGTGTCATTTATTCATTTTCTTTTCAACTTAGTCCCTTTATTAATCTGAGGTCACCACAGTGGAATGAACCACCAACTTATCCAGCATTTGTTTTATGCAGCGGATGCCCTTCCAGCTGCAACCCATCACTGGAAAACACATACACACTTATTCACACACACACACACACACATACACTACGGACAATTTAGCCTACCCAATTCACCTGTAACGCATGTCTTTGGACTGTGGGGGAAACCGGAGCACCCAGAGGAAACCCACGCGAACGCAGGGAGAACATGCAAACTCCATACAGAAATGCCAACTGACCCAGCCAAGGCTCGAACCAGCGACCTTCTTGCTGTGAGGCGACAGCACTACCTACTGCGCCACCGTGTCATTTATTGTTATTTATTAAAATATATTACTATTAAAACATTCATTCTTTCATTTTCCTTTGGCTCAGTCCCTTATATATCAGAGGTCACCACAGCAGAAAGAACCGCCTTTCCAGCTGCAGTACTATTAAAATATATCAATTATATTTAGCTTTTTGCCTAAGCTATTTTTTTACTCTGTTTTGTTCCCCCTCATCACAGTACTGTTTAATGATATGTTTTAATCATATATTAAAATATATTACTATTATATTTTGCCTCGATAAACACCCTATTTGTTGCTTATTAGTAGTTAGTAAAGTGTTAGATAAGTATGGCATTGGTTATGATTAGGAACTTTGAATATGATCATGCAGAATATGCTATTTTTAAGTTAGCACACTGAAAAAAAATATTTCTGCAAAAGTGTTGCAAACTATTTATATGGGTTGAATTTAAACATTCATTCATTTTCTTTTCGGCTTAGTCCCTTATTCATCAGGGGTCGACACAGCGGAATAAACCATCAACTTATCCAGCATATGATTTACACAGCAGTCCAGCTGCAACCCATCACTGGGAAACATCCATACAGACTTATTTACACACATACACTATGGACAATTTAGCATATTCATTCACCTAAACCGCATGTCTTTGGACTGTGGGGGAAACCGGAGCACCCGGATGGAAACCCACACCAACACGGGGAGAACATGCAAACTCCACACAGAAATGCCAACTGACCCACCCAAAGCTTGAACCAGTGAGCTTCTTGCTGTGAGGTGACAGTGCTACCCACCGCGCCACCTGAATTTAAACAAACAAACTTATTAATGTGCAAATTAATTTTTAATTAATTAAAATTAACATTGTTTGTTTAAATTCGACCCAAATAATTTTTACAACCACTTAGCTTAAAAAAATTGAGTGAATCCAAGGAATCCTCTTTGAATATTTTTTATCAGTGCGTATGTAGCTATAAGTAAATGCTAATAAGTAGTTAATAGTAAGTAGTGGTCCCTAAAGTTTAACCATGTTTTTCTTTTAAAATAATTCTTACTTCATTATTATTTGATTATACGTTTGATTAGTTGAAAACATTTGTTTGAAAACTCTACACATGAATACTCTTCACCAAGGCATTTTCAAAAATGTTTCAGTATTCCTAGTCAGTTTACAAAACTATAGTTTTACAATTTGCTAACAGCAGTGCAAACGTGTGTGTGTGTGTGTGTGTGTGTGTGTGTGTGTGTGTGTGTGCGTGCGTGCGTGCGTGCGTGCGTGTGTGTGTGTGTGTGTACATGTGTGTGTGTGATATATCCTCTTTTCTTTTTTTTACGGATATGACATTAACAATCACAGATTTACATAGGGGCGACACGGTGGCGCAGTGGGTAGCACTGTCGCCTCACAGCAAGAAGGTTGCTGGTTTGAGCCCTGACTGGGCCAGATGGCCATACCTGTCAACATTGGGATGTGAAAATAAGGGATTAGCCCACCATAAAAAGGTGCTCCAGTTTCCCCCACAGTTCAAACACATGCGCTACAAGTGAATTGGGTAGGCTAAATTGGCCGTAGTGTATGTGTGTGAATGAGAGTAGATGAGTGTGTGTGGGTGTTTCCCAGTGCTGTGTTGTGGCTGGAAGGGCATCCGCTGCATAAAAGATATGCTGGAAAAGTTGGCGGTTCATTTCGCTGTGGTGACCCCAGATTAATAAAGGGACTAAGCCAAAAAGAAAATGAATGAATGAGATTTACGTGGTTTCATACTAAATGATTTACAATAATGATTTTCAGTAGAGCAAAATAAAACAAATATTTTAATATTAATAAATGAATTAATATTAAACAAACAATAAATATAAAAACACATAAAAATCTGGAATAAACCTCTTTCTGTGTGAGTGAAATAAAGAACATCGAATATGCAGTTACATTCATCCTTACTGTCTCTGAATTCTTAGAATACCATTTTAATTACTTTTTTACTTTGCCTTTTACTTAAATAATTGCACTGAATAATGTTTTAAGCTTTACCAGGAAATTAAAGCAAAATATGCTTTATTGAACAGGCTCACATCAACACTTATTTTGTAACTTTTTGATTTTGGGCCATTCTTACAATTTACTATAATTGGTTTCAACTCAAAGATGGTTACACTCAAATGACTTTTGCTGCTTGTTTAAACTACTGATTTAAAATGAGTTGAAAACACAATTCTTAATTTTTGGGAGGACAACTTAATTTGTTCTATGTTTAATCCAATTAAATTTGTAAAAATTATTAAGTAAACTTAATTGATTTGGATTGGGACAACATGAAGGAATTGTGTGGAGCTTAAAATTTTTTACAGTTTGGGTTCAGGGGTGGGGTTTGGTGCCATGCCTGCTTTTAAAAATCAGACATTTTCATATGACCGAACTCATATGAGCGACATAGTGGCTCAGTGGTTAGTCGCCTCACAGCAAGAAGGTCACTGATTTGAGTCCCGGCTGGGTCAGATAGCATTTCTGTGTGGAGTTTGTATGCTCTCCCCGTGTTCGCATGTTTCCGTGCTCCCGTGCTCCGGTTTTCCCCGCAGTTCAAACACATGGGTTATAGGTGAATTGAATAAACTAAATTGTCTGTGGTGTATGAGTGTGAATGTGATGGGTGCATGGGTGTGAATGGGTGTTTCCCAGTAATGGGTTGCAGCTGGAAGGGCACCCGCTGTGTAAAACATATGCTGAAATGGTTGGCGATTCATTCTGCTGTGGCGACCCCTAATTAATAAAGGGACTAAGCCAAAGGAAAATGAATAAATAAATGAATGAACTCATATGAGTTAATAAGAATTGGCCAAATGTAAATAGGTACATTTCCTAGTGAGATTAGGCTGGCTCATATACATACAGTAGAAGAAGCAATTAAGCAACAGAAATACTGAGATAAAAACATTTCTGCATGTTAAGATCAAAAACATCCTTTTTTCCTGTGTAAAAAACAGACCAGAATAATTTAAAAGATGGCCAGAGAGCTGTTCCCATGTGTGAAACATCAGTTTCACAGCCTACTTGTTCAGTAATACACTGGCTACCCATTTGAATAGAAAGCGGTTTGTGAAGTCTATTACTTTTCAAATCAAACAGACCAAATCAAGTATTGGAATAAAGAGATAGAATGTTTGCTTTTCTCTTTAAAGTTGCTTTAATTTCACAAGAGTCTCTAAGGAAAGCAAGACGAGCATTACTGCAATACAGAGCCTGCTGACTGTAGACAAAAGCTACTGTAAATGCTGCTTTCTTTGCTTCTTTTTTTGTCCTTTCATTTAGTTCATTTCATCTTCATGCTCCAGTAGAGAGGTCGCCAATGCTTAAATTCAGAAGAACTGATAGGACAGAACAATCAAAAAAAAGTACAACTAACTATGTGGTTATTGTAAGGACAAATTCACAAAGAAAGTTACTGTAAGTTTATCTGATTAAGATTAGATGCCAAAATTGCAACACTTCAGTTAACAGCAAACCCTGCATTAAATTCTATACCGTAAATTTAATTCAATTCAGCCAACCCAATGAGATTAACTAAATATAATAAATACACTAAAACCTTACATTTGAACTTTACTATAAACATTGTCTAATATAGTCAAATCTAAAAATAACATTTGTTTTCAGTTTTATTATTCCAAAATCCAGCAAACGTAAGATGAAGAAAAATTCTGAAATGAGCAACTTCAAAATCAGACTTCAAAATGTCCTAAAGTTCATTACGCAACGTATGCAGTGAATCTGCAAAACACTCCGGTTCAGCAAAATGAACAGAAAGGCCCTCTAGGGTCAACAGTGTGTTAGATCCAGCAATCCATGAGGATATGATTAGAGCAATAAGCCCTGCACTTAAAATTCACCACTGGTTTATTTAGAAAATTCTTTTTAAAATTCTTTTTAGGTTTTAATCAAGCTGCTAAATATTTGCAGTGTTTTGATGAACCACAACGGATTGGCATTCCTCTTCCACCTCAGCGCAACTTTACCCTAAACTTTTTTGAGAAGGATGTACTTTGCCTTTGAATGAATTATAGATGAAGTGTTTGGTTCTTTTGATTTGCTGCATCGCTCAGTGCTAATATGCTGAATGTGGCTGCTGTTTTCTTGCTGTTCAGGGCTGAGTTTCTGTAAACCTGGAGTAGACACTTCAATATCAGTATATTTTAGGTTAGGCTTTGATTTCGGGACATTTTATGATTATAAGTAACTTCGCATTTACTACAAATACCATGGTTAAACTATTGCTAGTCTAGTGTACCATAAATTCTGTAGTACCATAATTATACCTACAAATTTCAAATGGTATGCTATTATACTGTTTAGTTACTAATATGTACCTTTAAGATATTATAATGGACCCTTTAGGTACAAATGTGTACTTTTTTGAAAAGATACCACCAGTGACAGCTTGTGTTTCAGAGAGTGTGGCTAATTTGGTTACAATGGTTTATCTACAATAACTATGGGGTTTTGGTTTTATTTGGATGATTGTTAACCATGGTTAATTTTCGTAAAAGATTGGTTGCAGACTGTGCTTTTGAAATGTTACACTTAAGCATCTTTGGGCTTGTTGTTTTGTTCATAAATCATTTAATGGAGTTAATAATGGTAATGGAGAGTTAATTATAGATAGTTAGTGTACAGTTGTCATATACACTTATAAGCATCGTTGAGCTTGTCGTTTAGGCTTTGTTCATGAATCATTTCATGGGGTTAATAATAGTAATGGATAGTACAGTAAGTAACGGGTAGTTAATGGATAGCAGGTTATAGATTATTTTGCTATTACATTTGGTAAACTAGGATCTTGTACGCTGTATGTTTAGTGGATGCCCTTCCAGCTGCAACCCATCACTGAGAAACACCCATACACACTCAATCACACACATACACTACGGATAATTTACAGTAGCTTACCCAATTCACCTATACCACATGTTTTTAGATTTGTGGGGAAAACCGGAGCACCCAGAGCAAACCCACACGAACATGGGATGAACATGCAAACTCCACACAGAAACGCCAACTGACCCAGCCAAGGCTCCAACCAGCGACCTTCTTGCGGTGAGGTGAACATGCTACCCACTGCGCCACAGCGTCACCCTTATTTTATTATTATTATTATTATTATTATTATTATTATTATTATTATTATATTTAAGATGTGGTTTTTAAGAAATTAATATAAAGGTTTAAATGCTAAAAATAAATGATTTTGTAGTTACATTATGATCATGCTGGTAATGAAATCTCCTAGCAGACACACAACATCATAAGATGTTAATAGTAGGTTAATGTTAGTTCACCCAAAGACAATGTTATTTTGACGTCCAATAACAACATCGAGCCAACATTATATTGGCGTCAAATACTGACAATTATTTATCAGGTATGGCAACCAAATATTAATCATATAATTAAAATAGCACACTTAAAATGAGCTCTGGACCTTTTGTCTGCTCATTGTAATTGGGATGATAAAGGAATAACACATACATGGCCATGGAACAGCTTAGAAGCTAATTGTCCAGTTACTTTTGGACCCTTAACAAGTGGGAGGCACAAATGCAAACTGTTGTAATTCCTACAGCGTTCACCTGATTTAGATGTAAATACTCTCAAATTAAAGCTGACAGTCTGCAGTTAAAGCACATATTGTTCAAATCCATTGTGTTGATGTATAGAGCCAAAAATGTTAGAATTGTGTCGATGTCAAAATATTTATGTACACAACTGTATATCTACAGTATATTTGAATGTATCCCTCTCTCTGTCTCTCTCTCTGTCTGTCTGTCTGTCTCTCACTCTCTCTCTCTCTCTCACACGCACACACACTGAACCAGCAAAATATTAAGCAAACAGTTTGGATTCTAGTTGACAAGTGGCTATGGAAAAATAGTCAATCTAACATCTAAAGAGGAACACCATCATGCAAAGTGATTTCCTCAGCTATTGAAAAATCAATCACTCTTTATCATCATTAGAGAACAGAGTTTTCTTTTTTCTAAGCACCAAAAATGGCTACAGTAACATGTTAATGTTACATAATCATGAGCGCTCATCTGAAGAGTTAATAGCTTATTATAAGAGGAGACGCATAAAGGGAAGAGGGTTTTATTCTCCACTGAAAAGTCAGCCAAGTCTAGTAGGGAATATAATTAATTTCAGACTTATCCACTTCAACCAACTTCAGCTTAGCATGGGTCATAGCTAATTTCCAAAGTAATTCCTGCGAGGCATCACATCAGAAGTTTTGTTTAAAAAGAAAAAAGTAACAACGCTGAAACTCTTTACTCAGCATAAATGATTTTAAGTTAAATGAGCGCAGTATTAGAGTTCTCAGGATTTTGCCGTCGATTGAGACCTCTCTCTTTTACCTAGGTGATTATTTTTAATGTCAGGGCCAGTGGCCAATCTTTCATTGCACTATTACTGTAAGTGAAATGCCTATGCCAGTGCTGCAGTATTACTTTTATGTGGCATATTTTCCATGCCAATTTTTATGTTACTTATAAACTGATGTGATTGTGATAAATGAATTAGTGAATATAAAGATAGTTTTTTTATTATTATTTTTTAATGAAGGACAGTAGTCTTTAACAACTCACAAATTAATGCACAAAGAAATTTTGTTGATGGAACTGAATCAGTATCTCTATTTAAAGAGGCAAAATTCATGCAAAATTAACCTTTGGCAGCTGTTTGGACAGAAATGTGTGTAGAATTTTGTGTACACAGCCATTTTAGAATGATACAAACACAACAGGTTTTTTAGAATTAATTTTTATAAATATTCTAAAACTAAACCTTGATCCAAAACTCAGTGATTTTGATGTAGCACTTTGGTTTTCCCCACCTAATGATATTGATTGACAAGCACATATTATCATGTCTCAGTATTAACGCATATATACATTATATATAATCATGTCCATAAGACTGAATTTGCAAAGAAACAGTGTGATTAAAAGATCTGATCTAACTGTCTGTGATACAACTGCACCTGAAGAAGAAGTTTTACAAGTTTAAAACACTTTTTATTAAAGTGCATGTTTAATAAAGAAAAGACGCTATGCAATCACAGCTGCATGTCAGTACACAACTATAAAGGCAAGGCAAGGCAAGGCAAGGCAAGTTTATATAGCACATTTCATACGCAGTGGCAATTCAAAGTGCTTTACATAAACAGGAATAAAAGAAACAAGTATAAGAAAAATAAAAACAAATAATAAAAATGGTTAAATAAACGAGGATGCTTCAATCACACAACAGGAGTTTGGAATTGGGGATGTTAAATCAGGTTTTTTTGTACATTAGCTATAATATATGTCAATACGGCAGCATGTAGTTACCTGCTTTCTGTCACATTTGGCGCAAGTAGAAGAATAAAAACTGTGCAATGTGTTAAACATGTGTTGGTGTGTATGTGTGTGCATGTGTGGTATGTGTGTGTGTGCAGAAAATCTAAATAAAAAAGGGTAAATAATCTCCACAAACAAATACATCATATAACCATTCGGAAACTTCCTGGTTCAGTCTTAGGCCCTGTTTACACTAATATGTTTTAGTTTTAAAACTGCGTTTTAGAATGCAAATAATCCACGTCCACACTTGTGTTTTACCAGGTGTTTCTGAAAAGATCCATCCACACTACACTGCTGAAAATGCACATCAAGTGACCATACACATTCTGGCATGTGCTGCAGCAAATGCAAAGGTCTGAGGTCCAAGCAGTCAGCGGGTGCTTTGACCACACCTTCCCAGGTGAGAGCAGCGCACGTCGGACAGTTCATCAAAGATATACCGCTGGATCTCATCTCACTATAGTTGTTAAACGTGATATTTAATTCATCTTGTCTTTATCTAAAGACTCTTTGGTATTTTGAATCTATTACTTGGATTATTTTTTCAGGTAACGTGTTTTGGCTGAGTGCAATTATAAGTACATATCTTAATTTATGTAACCACGTACACTGGTTCTGCAAATTTGACTGATTGCTTGACTTTGTTTCCTATATTGTATAAACTTATTGTATGATATACTTTTATAATGGCCATTATTGATTATATTTTTAATGAAATGAAAGGAGGCAGTAATGTTATAGGCTCCGTTTTGTTATAAATATGCATACGGTGAAGATGACGATCATATAAATATGCAGCTGCACGTCGCCTCAACATTTTTGGCGTCTGTTACATTTACATTTACATTTAGTCATTTAGCAGATGCTTTTATCCAAAGCAACTTACAAATGAGGACAAGGAAGCAATTTACACAACTATAAGAGCAGCAATGAACAAGTGCTATAGACAAGTTTCAGGTGTGTAAAGTCTAAGAAGCTAAGCATTAGTAAAAATTTTTTTTTTTTTTTTTTTTGAGAGAGAGAGAGAGAGAGAGAGAGAGACTTTTGACTTTTCACAACACCTTTAATGAACATTAAAATTCTTTGAATACATCATCCAAAAAGTTATAAAATATTACTTTTTTTTTTTTTTTTTTTTTTTTTTAGTTTTTAAGAGAAACGAACATTTACCAATTAAACACCAATTTTCCTGAATCACACACAGTCACCAAAACCCCTCCAATACCCCATTTCCATTCAAAATACAGAATATTATTGACATGTTTTTAATATGTATATTCAATCACCACTCGCGACTCCACTAGAGATTTAAACAGAGTAATTATGTTTACATTTTCACCAGAATTTTTACATTGATGAGATTTTAAAATCACAAGTTTAGCTTGTCCAATTAAGAAATTGATAAGTGTGCATTTTTGCTGACAAGACTTCTTGTATCTGCAACCAAAAATGAATAGACTATTAGAAAAAATAAAGCCTAATCTTACAATCATGTTCTCTAATAGTTCAAGCAATGGTTTAAGTCTGACACATTCACAGAACATATGAAAGACATTGTCGAGAAGGTTACAAAAAGGACATACTGGTTGAACAGTCTCATTAATCTTGGACACAAAAGAATTTGAGGCTATAATACAATGTAGTATTCTCCACTGAATGTCTCCACATCTTTTGGAGGTAGGAGGCTTATAAAATAACCTCCAAGATGGATGGATATCAGTGGAAACAGAAAGCCAAGACCTCCATTTAGTGTCCGGTCTTTGTAACAACTGACCCAATTGTGAAATTTTCACACACATATGGTATAACACCTTTTTCCCAATGCAATTAAAATCCAATGCACCATACCCTCTCAGCAATTTTATCTGGTTATTCTCATCAGATTCCCAATCTTTAAAAACAACTTTAAGTACAGGAAAAGACCTATGGATAAAACCACACCGTAGAACATTATTAATAAAATCAGTAAAACTCTGTGGAAAAGCTGCCCTAATATTCTTCATTAGACCTTCTACGATTCTTAATGAATTTATCCCAGTTTGACTGGCAATTACATGTGCTGGTTTCCATTGGCCATCATTTAAATCAATCAGATCGATGACTTTTGTTAAGCCAGCAGTCAGACATTTAGTAATTAAAGAAGATGGCACATTGTCTAACTGAAAAAGTGGATTGAAAAAAAGAGGTTCTAAAACACCATAATGGTCATCTTCATGTCTCAAAATTTTAAAACAACTCCAAAACTTGATCAATCCCAAATAAAACCTAAAAGGCAATGATTGCACTTTTTCCAGGAGATTCTTCTGTATTAAAAACAACTGTTTTTCTATACCAAATCCACCAATTTTCTGCAGTATATATGATCCAAATACAACCCAAGGCGCAGGTTCAGAATTGTACAAAAGCTTTTGTAGTGACTGTAGCCTCATTGCCAAAACCTTGGACTCTAGGTGTATTAGCCCTTGACCACCTTCTGCCACAGGTAGATAAAGTACACCTGGAGGAAGCCAATGGTAGCCATCCCAAAAAAAATTAACAAATGCCTTTTGTACTCCAGAAAGTAATTCTTTTGGCGGATCCAAAACAGTAAATTTGTGCCATAGCATAGAAGCTGCTAAATTATTAACGACCAAACATCTCCCCCTAAAGGAGAGGTGTGGAAGAATCCATCGCCACTTAAAAATTCTTAAAATTACCTTGTCTGCTAACCCTTGCCAGTTCTTATCTGTATATTCGTTTGTCCCAAAATATATTCCAAGGATTCTGAACCCATCTTTGGCCCAGCTACATTGCTGAGGTAAACTAGGTGGTCCTGCATCCTGCCAGTCACCCAACAATAAGGATGTACATTTCTCCCAATTAATACGTGCTGATGATGCTTGCTGATACGTGTTTAAAGAAGAAGTTAAAAATCGAAACATCTTTTGAATCTTTTATAACTACTGTTACATCGTCAGCATAAGCTGTAAGTTTGACTGAAGGGTTATTAGGAATATTAAAACCGCTCAGTTGCCTCCTGAGTGATATTAGTAAAGGTTCAATAGAAATTGCATATAAAAGACCAGAAAGAGGACATCCTTGCCTTATTCCTCTAGTTACAGGAAAAGGCCTGGTTAATGAACCATTTATCTTCAGCATGCTAAAAATTCTATTGTTTAACATCTTAACGAGAGACACAAAATAAGGGCCAAAACCAAAAGCTTCTAGCGTTTTAAATAAATACTGGTGATCAACTCTGTCAAAAGCTTTTTCTTGATCCAAAGAAAGGAACCCAATGTCCATGTTGTGCATTTTGGCCACAGTAATCATATCTCTTATCAAGAAGAGATTATCAAAAATTGTCCTTTTCGGAACACAAAAAGTTTGGTCCATGTGAATAACTGAGGCCATATATTGCTTAAGTCTATTGGTCAGAGATTTAGATAATATTTTAAAATCAACACATATTAGTGATACTGGCCGCCAGTTCTTTAAACATCCAAGGTCTCCTTTTTTAGGGATCAAAGTCAGAATAGCCCTTCTACTGCTCAGAGGAAGGGTGCCTTGATGAATGCATTCAAGAAAGACTTCATACATGTCCTGACCCAATAGTTCCCAGAACGCCTTAAAAAATTCCGCTGTAAGTCCATCCAGACCAGGTGACTTCCCCGAACACATTTCTTGGACAGCTTGCGAAAGCTCTCCAAAAGTCAAAGGCTTATCCAAGTCATTTTGTTCTTCTTCTGATAATTTTGATACCTCCTTTAACAGTGAGTTGACTGCTGTGTCGTCACATAACTCTGAACAGTATAAATCCTCATAAAATGAAAGGGCATAAGATTGAATCTCCTGTTGATCAGTTATCACTCCCCCTCCTGGAATTTTCAGCTGATGAAGACTTTTCTGTTCCCTTGGTTTCTTTTCAAGTCCAAAAAAGAAAGATGTGGGAGCATCCATATCATTCAGTTGTGCAAACCTGGTCCTCAGAAAGGCATCTTTTCCTTTTTCTTCCAACAGATTCTTTAAAAGAAGTTTATCATTTGCAACAGAGTCAGTAAAAGTTGAGTTGTTGGTACAGTCACTGCTTTGCCCAAGTATAGCTTGTTCGAGGGACCTCATTCTTGTTTTGAGCATTCCAGCATTATGGGCAGTGTACTGCTGACAAAAAGACTTAATTTGTGTTTTTCCAACATCCCACCATTGACTCAGTGACTGAAAATGACTTCTCTCCTCTCTCCAAGCTTTCCAGAAAAGATTGAAAGAGTGAATAAAAGTGCAGTCCTGCAATAATCTATTATTAAAACGCCAATGTGATTTAAAAGACTTAGAAAGAGAGACTGATACAACAACTGATACATAGTGATGATCAGACAGGAAAGATGGTGCAATCGAGCAATTAAAAAACCTACCTCTAGTGCCCTTTTCAACATAAAACCGATCAAGCCTTGCCCCTGACAAATTATTTGAATTATTTTTTAACCATGTGTACTGTCTGACTCCAGGAAAAGCTTCCCTCCACACATCAACTAACTTATGTTCATTAATTATTTTTTTTAAACACTCAGCAGAAGAATTATGAGGTTCATTGTGATTCCTGTCCAGATGTGAATCAATAGTGCAATTAAAATCCCCTCCAATTACAATCATATTACCCCGAGGACACTGTAATATGGCATCAGAAAGTATTTTAAAGAAAGAAACACGGTCATGACCAACAGTTGGTGTATAAACATTAATAAAAGAGAAATAGGCATCTCCTATAACAATATCAGCCCTCAATATACGACCAGGTATTATTTCTATTGCATTTGACTGCATACTGACATGTGGGGAAAAAAGAAATGCTACACCAGCACTAAGGTTTGTGCCATGGCTTAGTAAAACATTTCCCTTCCACCCACTATGCCACTGTGCCTGATTTTGATGGTCTGTATGCGTTTCTTGCAAGAAAATAACATCAGCCTTTTTGAGCCGCAGATAATCAAATAAAGCAACTCTCTTTTTGGTGCTCCGACAACCGTTAACATTAAAAGTCGCAATGTTTAAGGTTGCCATGGCAAAAAGAATGCAAATAATAAAATATATAATCTTACACATTAGTCCTGTTTGTTTTTTCTCAATCCAAATTATCAATCATTTTTTTAACAGTAGTGACATGTTTCCTTAATCGGAATCTTTTAAGTTTATCAAGTTCATCCAATGATGCTTTTCTCATTGCTACAGCACAGGATTCCACAAACAGTTGTAAATCTGGGAAATACTTCTCTATTTTTGGCCTTCGTTGATTAAAGGTTTCATCAAGAAAACTGTTAAGTTCTTGTACCGTGTAATAAGATGGTTTTATTTGCGAATTGCGTCTTTTTTCAACACGACTTTCTTTTATATTGTCATTAACAAGATCCATCACATATGATTCTTCACTATCATAATTAATGTCAATGGACTGAGCCTCACCACTCTCGGACAGTTGATCAGCTTCAGCCAGTACCAGGCCATCAGTCTCTCGCGAGTCGCGAGGCTTCCCGTCTCCCCCGAGCCCGTTCAGCTCTGCGGGGTGCTCCGGTTCATCACTGTTTCCAGCAGCAGCGGTTCCACCGCTCGCCGCGCTGCGCACTTCAGTGCATACATCAGTGTTCACCGAACACTCTCCTGCAGTCTCATTCGCTGCATCCACTTTCAGATTTTCATCGTCTTTTAACAATGAATCTGAATCAGCCCGTTGGTCAGTGTCGTTATTGTCATTCTGATTTTCATTTTCCGTGCCAACTTGCTCCGCGATTGCGGTCGGCTCAGTCTCATTCACATTTATATTTTGGTTTGTCATCTTATTATTTGTACATCTCAATTTTGTATGACCGTAAACCCCACAAGAGAAGCATTTCATTGACTCAGTGCTGATAAAAATTGTGTAATCTTTACCGGCCAGAGTCAATTTTGCAGAGACGTCCAAGTGTTGGAATTCAGCATTTAAAATGATAGCAGTTTGGCGTCTAAAAGACATAATGTGTTTTAATTCTGGGTTTTTTACCCCAAGTGGGATCATTTTAATTGGCATCACAATTTTGCCATAGCGGCTAAGTAACCGCTCGAGTGATTCATTCGAGATGAATGGAGGCACATTGGAGAGAGTTACTTTTTTTGAAGGGCTCGACAGTGGTAACACGGGTAAAAAAGTATCGCCAACAGACAGTCCGGCCTCAACTAAGTGATGAACCATAGACTCTTCCTTCAAAAACACAACAACTGCCTTGTTCATTCTGGATGCCGATAATATATTCCTGGCGCCTATTTCTGCGCTTATAGCTGTCAAACAGTCCTCAATGGTGATTGATTCATCCGGTAAACATTTACAACCATGTCGGGCTGTTAAAGAAGCAAACCCATCTGAATCTGCCGGCATGTTCTCGACCTCTAGATAATTAAATGTTATAAACTAAATCTCACTTGTAGAAAAAGAGAAGAGAAAATGAATGAAAACTCACTCAAACAAGCCGCCAGTCGCTCAAACACTCACGCAGCCCTCCCAGCTACCCCGTACATCCGCACATGCGCGCACACGCAGAGAGAGAGAGAGAGAGAGAGAGAGAGAGAGAGAGAGAGTACAGTTAGTGGTATAGCCAGAGAGGCAGTTGCAGATTAGGAAGGAAAGTGGAGACTAAACAGTTGCGTTTTTAGTCGTTTCTTGAAGACAGCAAGTGACTCTGCTGTTCTGATGCAGTTAGGGAGTTCATTCCACCAACTGGGCAGATTGAATGTGAGAGTTCGGGAAAGTGATTTCTTCCCTCTTCGGGATGGAACAACGAGGCGACGTTCATTCACAGAACGCAAGTTTCTGGAGGGCACATATATCTGCAGAAGTGAGAGCAGATACGAAGGAGCAAAGCCAGAGGTCGCTTTGTAAGCAAACATCAGAGCTTTGAATTTGATGCGAGCAGCAACTGGCAGCCAGTGCAAACGGGTGAGTAACGGAGTGACATGTGCTCTTTTGGGTTCATCATAGACCACTCGTGCTGCTGCGTTCTGAAGCAGCTGAAGAGGTTTGATAGAACTAGCTGGTAGCCCAGCTAGTAGAGAGTTGCAATAGTCCAGTTTGGAGAGAACAAGAGCTTGAACAATGAGTTGAGCTGTATGTTCAGATAGGAAGGGTCGGACCTTTCTGATGTTATAGAGTGCGAATCTGCAAGATCGAGCAGTTCTAGAAATGTGGTCAGAGAAGTTCAGTTGGTCATCAATCGTTACTCCAAGGCTGCACCGTGCATCTGGATTGAAAAGTTATGGTGAAGAGTCGGGTTGGCAGAAACTTCAAGCATTTCCGTTTTCGTGAGGTTAAGCTGAAGATGATGATCGTTCATCCAGTGTGAAATGTCTGACAGGCAGACTGAAATGCGAGCTGGAACCGAGGGATCATCAGGGTGAAAAGAGAGGTATAGCTGGGTATCATCAGCATAGCAGTGGTAGGAAAATCCATGTTTCTGGATGACTGTTCCTAAAGATGCCGTGTAGATAGAGAAGAGAAGTGGCCCAAGAACAGAGCCCTGAGGTACCCCAGTGTTTAGATGCTGTAGGTTGGACACCTCTCCCCTCCACGACACCCTGAATGACCTGTCAGAGAGGTAAGATCTGAACCATTGAATAACAGTGCCTGCGACGCCCGGTGACTCAAGCGTAGATAGCAGGATCTGGTGGTTTACAGTGTCAAAAGCAGCTGATAAATCCAGCAAGATAAGTTCAGTTAAGTTAAGTTAAGTTAATAAAGTTATGTTAAGTTAATATCAAAATGAAAATAGGCAGTTTCTTATATCATGTTTTCATTTTATTGTTAAAATAGTGTAACAATGTAGCCAGGGTGATGTGAATGAGATTTTAAAGTACACTGTTGCCATTGAAGATTTACCCGACATGTCCACGGTAATCTGTTTTCCCATATCAAACTTGCGAAGTCTGAATTTACAAGAGAGAGAGGATGCAAGACTGAACTTTGTGTTCTTTATATTGAGTAAAAAGCCCTAATCAGATGGGCGAATGTCTGCAGCCACGCCTCCATTTTCAGATGTCTCTGTTTTCCCCCATCCACACTGACGTCCCTACTGAAAAAACAGCTTAAACCAGCCTAGGCTGGTTGGCTGGTTTTAGCTGGTCAACCAGGCTGGTTTAGAAATTTTTTTGGCCATTTCCAGGCTGCTTTCCAGCTATTTCAAGCCTGGTCTTAGCTGGTCAGGCTGGGAGATGACCAGCTAAAATCAGCTTGACCAGCCTAGCCAGGCTGGGAGCCCAGCCAAAACCAGCCATGTACAGTTTAAACCAGATTTAGCTGGTCATTTTCCAGCCTGACCAGCTAAGACCAGGCTGGAAATGGCTGGAAACCAGCCTGAAAGTGGCCAAAACCCCTCTAAAACTAGGCTGGTCAACCAGTTAAAACAAGCCAACCAGCCTAGGCTGGTTTAAACTGGATTTTTCAGCAGGGGTGAAGTGTTTTGAAACAAAAACGGCCTCTTCAGCTTTTTCAAAAAGCTAATTTTTTAGAGCTTGAAAACTCCAGGCTAGCGTGGACGGATGGTGTATCCATAGCAAAACGTATGCGTTTTAAAAACAAAAATGTATTAGTGTAAATGGGGCCTTACTGTTGTTTTTGTGACTGTGGCTCTGCTTCAACAGTGTTTGAGTTGGTCTGTGTCTGTCATTGTGCTTTGTGTTTATCTGACTCCCGACCCTGAAGAAGCTGGCAGAAGCTGGACTCTGGAAGTGACATCACTGAGGGTTGGGGTTAGGGTTGGGGTAGGCATTAACAAAATAACAGGTTACTGTTGGGAGAAGGTTTAGGGTTGTGGTGGGTGTACACCAGGGTTGCCCCCCCTGTTCTTGGATACTTACTTTCCTGCAGAGTTCAGCTCCAACTCTTATCAAACACAACTAAACCAACTAAGTAGGATCTGAAGGATCACTTGGTAATTAAAGACAGGTGTGTTTAATCAAGGTTGCAGCTGAACTCTGCAGGAGGGTAGATATCCAGGAGCAGGATTGAGCACTCCCTGGTGTGGACATTAATAAAACACAACAGGTTACTATAAGGGGTAAGTTTGGGGTTGTGGCAGGTGTAGACGTTAATAAAGCACAGTAAGTTGGACTTTGTGTCCTAGTGAGGGGAAGCTGGAGCTCTAGCTCTGCCTATGTAGCTCTGCAGCAACCACCCTCTCAAAATTGACATTTTCAACAATATAATGAATTATCTGATAAGTATTTTAAGCTGAAACTTCACAAACATATTCTGGAGACAACAAATATTTATTTTACATCTTGTAAAAAAGGGGCAAAACAGGAGCCCTTTAAACTAAGATGTGTTATAGTTTGATGTTTGGTCCCTTATTTAAATCAATGAGCACACTAGATTTAAATCAACATGCCTCAAAGGAATGTGGAATCTTTGATCCAAAGCTGAATTAATAATAATAATAATAATAATAATAATAATAATAATAAATTAAATTTAAATTTATTAAATTAATAAATTTATCTTATTAGGAAAAATCTATATGTTTAATTGAATAAAGTATGTTCTCATGCAGTAATATAATGACACATTGAATAATGAATTGTCCTTTTTTGTGGGGGGGGGGGGGGGGGGGGGGGGGGGGTTATAAACGGTGTTGGTGGAATGAAGAATTGCACAATTTCCCTCCACTAGCCAGTCTGTGGTGTAAGCTGTTGAATTCTTTCAGCTTCACCAAAGAGTCAGAAACATTGCTTCAGGTGATAAATCACTGCAAGCATTAATAAGAGCATGCAGAGGAAGCTAAGCAAGCATGGGAGCTATATACAGTAGAAGGCATCAAAACAATTATTCCTTGTGGTTAAATTGTACTCTTTTTTTTACAACAACAATTTTTATTTTAATAGTTTTTTTATATATATTATAGAGTTGTCCACATTAAGTGTCTTAATGCCCAGTCTCGTAATGGTTATATTGTAATGGGAATTATATTGGTTTTAATGGAAACTCTAATGGTATTAAATTTCCTTCTTTTAGTAGAATGTTAAAAACCTTTATATTCTAATTAGATATGACCCAAAGCACACTAGACGCTATTAAAATGTACTAGTCTCAATGGTGAAAAGCAATGTTTAAATTGAAATGTTTAATAGAAGCAGAACTTTTTTGATAAATGCATTTATGATTAAAACTATTTATTTGTTCACTATACTTACAGCAAGGTGTGGTCAAATATGAAGACACGAAGGTTTGTCAAGACAGTAAAGTCAAACGTTGGCTTGAGCAAGTTTGAAGTAGTTTTAGAAAGCTTGACATTTAAAGCTTTCCAATTTGTAGCAGTGTGAAATTTCAAGCTGGTTTACAACTTGAAAGTTGAAAGATTTTGAAGGTCTTACAGTCTATCAGAGAACAGAATTAGCACATTGCTAGCACATTTTAATAAGCTGCTAACATAATTTAGCATATCAGTAGCATACCTGATAGCAATCGTACTGTGCATTATGATGGAATCTATTTGATGTCTGTGTTTACATCTGGGGTGACAGTGGGTAGCGCTGTCGCTTCACAGCAAGAAGGTCGCTGGTTCGAGCCCCGGCTGGGTCAGTTGGCATTTCTGTGTGGAGTTTGCATGTTCTGTAGTTTGCATCTGTTTCCTCCGGGTGCTCTAGTTTCTTCCATAGTACTGTAGGTAAATTGGGTAAGCTAAATTGTCCGTAGTGTGGGTATGTCCTGGTCCTCGAGGTTGGGGGTTGAGTGTTGGGCTAACAACTCACCTCATAAAAACTATATGTTAAGAACACCAATATGGAGTGGCTAAATATCAACTTCGATATAAATGGCACTGGGAGTAAGTAAGTTTACATCTGGAGTACATCCGATATATGTCTATGAAACACCTAATGGATAACAGAACTTGTACACTAACAGATGGTTTAAAGACCAAATAGCTGTCATACTGTGTGTGTACTATCCTACCTAGAATGTTTTATCACTTTGCTAGCACATTGTTAGCATTGACAATGCACAATATGCTATTAGAAAGTTGCTAGCATGTTTAGCATCACGTTTTTTGCAAAGTTGCTATCATGTTAATAACATTTATCACATATGATTTCCTTTTCCAGTGGTGACAGTGAAAATCTGAAGTGAATTTAACATTGCTCACTCACAAATTCCTACTGGTTTGGGTTAGTTACTAAGACTCATTATTTGACCTGCTCATTATTCGGCCTTTTCAGCTCCTGGCCAAAACGGCACAGCGTCGTTAAGCATTAGATAAAGTCCTATCATTTTCCACACTTCATTCTGGAGAAAGGTTTCTCTTATATAACCCTAAGAATTATTACACTAATGGTAATTTTATGGAGTCCGATTCAGAATAAAACTAAATACTTCATCCTTTAATGGTCTCGTCCTCTGATTCCAATTTTATGCATTCGTTTAGAGGAGAAAAAGGCGCTCTTCACAAAGTTAATCTTTATGTTGTATCTTTGAATGATATGTTTTGATATCATATAATTCAGGGCTGGCTGCCACATCTCTACTCACTGCATGGTCTTTATTATATGGATATTCTACATTGAGGTATAAGTCATTTAATATTGAAGTGAGACAGGAAAAAACAATAGCAGTGGGACAGCAGGATTAAAAATTTAAAGCTATAGCCATAGCTTCTTTTTCTTTTGTCTTCTTGAAGTATGTCCAAGAAAGCTGACAGGTTTCTGTATGCAGGCTAGCTGACGCTGAGCTGCAGATGTGTGAGGTGTAGTGAAAAATCCCAAGAATTAATGGTACACGAATGCTGGAGAGTTTACTACCAAACACGCAACTGCTGAAAAACAGGACAGGTTTTACAACAGATTTTACAATCTATCCACCCATAACTGCTCGTCCACATCTGACCAACTGCATTGCACCATATAGGAAATTAAAATCACAACACAGTGTACCCGCTGTAGCATTTTCTCACCCCATACAATTTTATCAGAAAATAAATTCACGGTCCTGTCAACCTCTGCATAAACTGCTGAGCTTCAGAAAACAGATTCAAAGAAAGCAAAATAACTCAGCGTTTTGAATATGAAAGTGTTATCAATTTAAAGCACAGTCTTATTGATAAATTTCATTTGAGCTTTCTTTATGCGGCATAGTCTTTTCCCTCTACTTTAGGTATTAGAGAGCCCATCTCCCACCTCCACTAAAAAAAAAAGGTTATTTGCAAAGCAGATGAACCATACTAGTCGAGGCAGCATTTTTCCCCACAGTCTTCACTGGCAGCAGAACCAGCAAAAACATCCTACCTATAGCCAGCCCTGTCTATGAAATATTATCAGCAAATGAAAAAGCAACAGGAGCATAAGAGGTGATGAGGTTTGCTGTAAACCGACAGTCACCCACTGGTTTCACTGGGTGCGAATGCTGGCAGGGAAAACTATTTAACTTAGACCTCAAGAAATCATTGCGCCAAACACACTACTCAGTTATTTTTTTTTTTTTTATTAGAAGCTGTGAATGTTATTCATTATCAGTGTGTTTGAGAGAATTAATGCAGTCATTTGCTGATTAATTGGTAAATGTTCTGTAAATTAAGGTGTTATTAACAAAAAAAAAAAGAGTAAGTTATAAACTTAAAAGTAAAAAAAACTACTATAGGGGGAAAAACTAAAATAATTATGTTATGTTACGAGAAGAAAAGTACGTTAATAATGATGATGTTATGATCCCCAAAGATGTAGCCCTTATGAATTGCTGGATGACACTTCCTGTCATTCTACTGAACTACATTTCCCATCACGCACTGCACTCACACACCTGGTTTAGGTCAACTCTTGATTACACACACAGTCGAAGCTCATCTTGACTGATTATTGGGACTATATATACTACACACACTCACTCATCCAGGGCTGAGACTTGTTTCCAGAGTGTACATTTTAACTTATTTTTCTTGTTATGCCTTACCTTTTTTTGAACCTGTATTTGCTTACTGTTTAGTAGTGATATGGCGTTGTGAACTGAGGCTTCGAAAGCATGTTTTAAAAAAATGATACATCTTGCAGTAAAGCAGTGTACTGGAGTTTGATTCGTTTTGTTATAATCACGTAATCAGTGATGTCCGAAGCTTCATTTTCACCTATACACACTGCTTCGAATTTTTAATCAAAGGTTTAAATACCCTCATGTGTAAGTAAAATGTATAGCAAGATATTAGGCATCGACTACACACGTTTCTACTGTTTCAAAGCACTGCACCGGTCCCACGCACCAACTAAAATACAGTAATAATTTATAGTAAAAAGCACCACCCACACTTGTCACTTCTACCAAGCTGACCAATCACAGAGCTTGCACTATGCGATGTGTAGTTTTTTGTTTTTTTTTAAGAGGAAGACATTGGCGTCAACCACGGCGTATGCGACCACGCGAAGGCTGCGCCGGACTATACACGTGTGCTTCATGCAGAAGTATAAAGTATAAAGTATAAACCTTTAGAGCATTCGCCTCCCGTGCAGGAATTGCTGGTTAGATCCCCCCTATAAACGAGTGCGTGGGTGTGGGACAGTTTGGAATACGATAAACGTAAATACTTTTGAATACCTTTAGTACTTTACTACAGTCATTGGTGGTGTAATGTAACATACCTTATATGTAAAAAAAACTACAGTAACTGAGTAATTTGTTTATATTACTTTTGTTCTATTACTACTTGAATGAGTTGGTCAGTTGTGAACATTTGACATTTTTACAGGACAGTGCTGATTTGGAAAGCTTCAAGTAACAAACCTTTTTTCGATACAATTGAGTCAAAAGATTTAATGGTTCAGAAAGCTTAATTTTACCATGACTGCTGTTTACATTGTTTTGCCGCCTGCCTCAACCTCTTCACTTATGTTAATTACTCTATTTGATTACCTGTATGCTTCAGTTTGCTCCTGTATTTGCCTTGCCTGCCTGACTAATCCTAAAAATGGATTTGATTCTGCACCTCTGTTATCACTTAAGTTACCATTACAGAAGACTCAGCCCTGGATGTGTGAGTGTGTGTAGTATATAGAGTCCTAATAATCAGTCATGACGAGCTTTAGCTGTCTGTGTGTAATCAAAGAGTGACCAGGACCTGGTGTGTGAGTGCAGTGCATGAGGGTGATGTAGTTTCAAAATGAGAAATAAGTTATATGGTTTACAGTGGGAATAAAAAACTGCTATGTGCATGTACTGTACAGATGTCACAAAGCTTAGAGCTGTCTGACGGATACTGAATATTCACTTTTGGAAAAAGCTGTTTATGGTGACCTTTGATTCATCATGTGACTTTTTTTCTCACTTACTGTACAAAACAGATTATATTCCTTCTTTTGTTGATGTATTATCATTGTGTTATTGAATGTTTACTTTTTAATGTAAATTGTAAATCTGTAAACATAAAATCTGCTACCAATCAGTTCAATGTAGTGCAGAGAGAACAGTGGTCAGATATTATTATATCTGGTGGAAAGTCTTCAGGTGCTTTTCTGCTATTTTCCCCCCTACCAATAGACCCAAAGCCTTTAACAGCATTCTTTGTGATTTTGCCAGGATTTGTAAAATCATGACAGGGTAGACTTTCCGATCGGCTATAGGCTGAATTGGAATTGGAAGTCAGAAGCTAACAGCACTAGACATTTTTGTTGTTGTGGGTGGTGGTGGTGGTGGTGGTGGTGGTGGTGGTGGTGGTGTTTTAGATGCTCTCATTTAAAAGCTTTCAGTTCACTCTGAAACAGGATTAAAATGCATCTTTGTAACATAAATTACTTTTTCAAACATTAGTAGAATGATTAAAGTTGTAAATATACCTGGTATGGTGTAATTCTTATTTTGTTTACACTTTAATTTGGTGGTTCCCTTTAGACATTGTTGACTTGTCAGCTACCTCAATAAATCATTCACGCATTAGGTTGCAAAGTGTAGTCAACAAAATGTTGAATTTCAACAGAATGATCATCAAAAAAAAACAAATACTACCTTTATTTTTTATCATTGATTTTGTTCTGTGTATCTGAGTTTGCTGTAAGCTGATGTGTTACATCTCTTTGCAGTTTAACATCAGTGTGTGGTTGCATCATGGAAAGAGGAAATATGCCATTGGGATTTTACAACACACCTGGATGAAAATGTTAGCCTTTCTGCTGAAAGCTTAAAGGGATCGTTCATCCAAAAACTGAAATTTCACTATTTTCTCAGCCTCAATTTTCCAGCCTTCTTTGAAATCTCTACTTTTCTGTTCAGCAAAAGAAAGAAATTTAAGCAGGTTTGGAACAAGTGCAGCAGTAAATGATGGCCACATTTTCAGCTATCCTTTTAAAACATAAAACAACAGCAAAAGGTTCTTTACCATTATTCAGTCTCACAGGGTCCCATTGTATAAACCTACAGCGTGTACTGCATATGCAACAGTGTTTTCTGTGTTGTAAAAGTTTGGAGTGACGGTATAGTGGTTTTTCTATTTACATTAATTGCAGTGACAGTCACCCCCAGTTAGCTATGGCTGAGTGCTTTACTCTAAGCCATAATGGTGATAAAGAGAGTGCTATCAGTAACTCTCCTTTCATTAGATCACAGAATAGTGGAGTAGGGTGAACAGTATATTGCACTGATTAAACTGAAGGCTGATGTAACAGACCATAGCACTATAAAATACAGCTTTTACAGTTAAGCATATGGTGAGGTATATGGTGGACTTTTGGTATATTTGTAATAGAGCAATAAAAACTACATCAAAAATAGTTGTATTGAAGACTTCTTTGCATCTTAACACTTAAAGCCTGCTATATTTAACTGGTGTTCAGAGGATGGTGGTTTTAAAGGTTTTAGTTCACCAAAACTGAAAATAACCTCATCATTTATTCTCCCTCATGTGGTTTTAAACCTTTATGAGTTTCTGTCTTCTCGTGAAAACACTGAAGAAGATATTTTGAAGAATGCTGTTTGCATAAGACCCACTGATTTCTATAGTAGGCAAAGAAAATACAAAGTCAATTGGTCCCAGTCAACGTGGTGGCGCAGGGGGTAGCGCTGTCGCCTCACAGCAAGAAAGTCGCTGGTTCAAGTATTTTTACGCTATAGGTGAATTGTGTACGCTAAATTGTAGTGTATGTGTGTGAGTGAGAATGTGTGGGTGTTTCCCAGTGATATGTTGCGGCTGGAAGGGCATCCGCTGCATAAAACATATTCTAGATGAGTTGGTGGTTGTGGCGACCCCTGATTAATAAAGGGACTAAGCCGAAAAGAAAATGAATGAATGAATTGGTCCCAGCAACCAGCATTTTCCAAACTTATTTTGTGTTCAACCAAAGAAAAACACTCACATAGGTTTTGAACAAGTGAAGGGAGAGTAAATGATTTTTGCTGGAGATTTGCTGATCTAAATTATTGATCACTGGGACTTGCTGATATGCTGACTGGTCTGCTAGATTCTTTCAGATGAGCGTGATGTCAGCCCTACTAATCAATCAAACGATCAGTGATTTGGACCAGTGAATTACTATAAATGAACCACTTGGGTCAAAGTTAAACCTGGATTTTTCACAATGGTTGACTAGACTAGACTTTATTCGACTAGGCTATTATATCATATTTAGAGAGCATCAATGCTCTCTGACTGCTATATCTCAAATTAGCATAATAATCGCAACAATCCATAGTGTTCTAGATAATTCTTTAGAGCATTTGCCTTTGCCATTGAATATCATTGATGTAAAAATACTAAACGCTGGTCATTTTTATGATGTCAGGTGAATTAAACCTGTGTTAAAGAAATTTACAATAGCCTACAGCTTCATCAAAACACATCCCTTTAATCCATTTTGACATTTCATACAATGTCTTGTATTTTATAAACACTTCATTCTGTATTATTATGAATTCTGTTATAAAAATAATTTCAGTTCATGTGTTTTTCACAAATAAATGGACCCACTTTGTACATCCGATGCAAATATATGCCTTATAGAAAGCAATTTCCAACTGCTAGGCTACATACACAGAACTGATTAGGAAAAGATTAGTTTTTTATTGCCAGGTAGTGTTTTAGGAGGAAAATTGCATCCAAGCAGCCTTTTATTCCAGCCTTTAGTCTTGTTTAACTCAGTCATAGAGATTAGGTCTAGTATGTGTAGTAGTAGTAGTAGTAGTAGTAGTAGTAGTAGTAGTAGTAGTAGTAGTGTAGTAGTAGTAGTAGTAGTAGTAGTAGTAGTAGTAGTAATAATAATATTAATAATAATGGTAATAATAATAATGGGCAGCACAGTGGCGCAGTGGGTAGCACAATCGCCTCACAGCAAGAAGGTTGCTGCTTCAAGCCTCGGCTGGGTCAGTTGGCATTTCTGGGTGGAGTTTGCATGTTCTCCCCGTGTGGGTTCGCGTGGGTTCCTCCGGGTGCTCCGGTTTCCCCCACAAGTCCAAAAACATGTGGTATAGGTGAATTAAATAAGGTAAATTGTCTGGATGTTTCCCAGTGATGGGTTGCCGCTGGAATGGCATCCGCTGCATAGAACATATGCTGGATAAGTTGGCGGTTCATTCTGCTGTGGCGACCCCAGTTTAATATATTATTATTATTATTATCATCATTATAAATTCACAGTTAATCAGAGCTGCATACAGTAGAAGGCTACCTTGTCCAAAAGATGACATAAAGACAAAAAAAGACTAAATCTGCTATTTTTAAAGATAGGAAAGAAAGATTTGTAAAAATGCCTACAATGCTTTCCACACGTGTAAAATTTTGAGATGTACTGTTATCCTGGTGATGGTTGGCAGAGAACAGGAATATCGAGAGGGCGATGCATGCCGGTAGGTGGCAATCCCACATCAATTTGTGCCAAAAGAGAGAGAGGGAGTGAATGAGAGAGTCCACACTTATTAATATAGCCAAGATTAAAAAAAGCTTTCACTCTGTTCTTTTGCCTTATTTTTTACTTTAGTAAGACTGCGCGCGCGCACGGTGATGCGCATCATTCAGCAACAGATGCGTTTCAAACGCGCAATGTCAGGTGTAATACACCATCCGTCAGTCGCTGCAAATATTCCCTTCTCCTCAGCCACATTTTCACAGACGGAGCCTCTTTCAGTGTGCTTACACTTTCTATTTACATTTTCTGACGAAACACAGAGCTGCCCGGCGCAACAGCGATTTGTAAGCACCACGAAGAAGCAGAAAACTGCAGCGCCAAACAAACGTCGCTGTAAATGAGCCCAGACGGTGGTGAGCTGAGATTCACCAAGGGAACGAGTTAAGTTAAATACGCTGACAATAAACGCCAGAAGACACCTTAGCAACAACAATTAAAACCTTATAATTGGTTGTTGAGGCTCAAGTGTTCAGTCGAGGCGACGGTTCAACTTTGAGGAGGCTCTGCAGTGGACATCGCTCACGAGTAATGATGAAGGCGAGAGGAAGCAGTGCAGACTCAAGGTGATGCTGCTGTAACACATTCAACAGCATTCGGCGGAGTCAGCACGTTATGGCACATCTATGGACTGCGGTGCTGGATGTGGGCAAAATTTGAAGAGCACGGCGGTTTATGGCAGTGCCTTTTAAGGGCGCATCTCGATCAGTGAAGCCTACCAAGTACTACTAACTCTCTTGGATTTTACCCAAAGGGAGGCTGATGAAAACCCATGTGGTTTAGACATTTCCTTCCCGGATGTGGATCTTAGACTTATTTTGCGCGTCCAGCAAAATATATCAGCGGTGTTAGATTTATCCCTTTTTTCTTACATATTTTGTAGAAGATTTGTTCTCTTCCAGCCCCCCTCCCCCCTTTTTTGCACCTGCTTTGCTTTGTCAAAGCTCACCGAGCGCTTTAGAGCGCGCTGCTCTTACTTGCATCTCCGTACATCGTGCATGGATTCTACATGAACTGGGGTTTTGTGAGGGCTGCAGTGATGCTCCCATTTACTGATTTCGCCTCACAGCATGCGTTTCCTGACAGAAATGGGTAAGGAACCGTAGCCTAATCTAACCGTTATGTGCAGATCTGCTTTAAAGCGAATCTATTTTCTCAGCAAGTTAGCGCTGAATTGATACATTTAATATGTTTTAATCATCTATCTATCTATCTATCTATCTATCTATCTATCTATCTATCTATCTATCTATCTATCTATCTATCTATCTATCTATCTATCTATCTATCTATCTATCTATCTATCTATCTATCTATCTATCTATCTATCTATCTATCTATCCCTGCCTGCTTGTCTGTCTGTGCTGCAGAGGGCTATTTGCATTATTTCTATAGCTGTGATGTGGTTGATTGTCGTATATTCATTTAGATGTCTTTTGCTTTCCCTGCTGCTCTACTTACCATTACTTTTGCTAGAATATGGCGTTGGGTCATTCATATTCTGTTCACATGTGCATTGCTATGCTCTAAAGAGACAAGGGGAAAGAGGCAGTGTATCCATGATGGTCGACACAACTGTTTCTCATTGCTTCTCGTAGACCCCGGTGACTTTTAAAGCTTCCTGAATACTGCACTAGGAAAGGTTATTAGTTAATACATTGCATCATAACTCGTTTTATAATTAATTTGTGATTAGGAAAAGAACTCCCGGTGGCTTGGGAAGGCTGGCAGTTCACCCGGGTGCTAATCTGCATTTAACATTCAACCCTCACAAGATTTCAGAAGTTCCCTAGGTAGAGAGGTGCTGTAATGGACACTATAAGAAGTCTGGTTCATTGGAAAAGCTTCTGAGCCATGTATTGGTTTTTGAGGGAGCTTACGTAATTTATGATGGATGATTCATGGGTTCGTGGGCTGTTGCTTCACCAGTGGTGGTTGAGGATTGAGGAGCTGTCTTTTTTGGGAAGGTGCTGAAAACAATTGCTGTTTATGGCTGAAAAAAACATCATGAATCTTATAAAAATAGGTTTATTGGGCATCGGTAGCATTAAACAGTTTAACTATGGTATTAAAGTGAAACAAATGATCTACTTTAAATCTGCACTCTAAAAATGCTTGGTTGTTTTAAACCCAATTTTGGGACAAATTCAAAAGCTGGGTTAAAATTTAAGGTCACACTCTATTTTGATGGTCTGTTTGTTGAATTTAAGTTACATTGCATCTACATGCCAACTAAATCTCATTAGATTACAGGTAGACTGTTAGGTTGGGGTTAGGATTGGGGTTAGTGTAAGTTGACATGTACTTGCAAAGTTTCTTATAATCAGTTAAATGTCTGTTGAAGGAGCAGTATCAACAGATATTAAGCAGACAGACTACTAATACTCAAATGGACCATCAAAATAAAGTGTTACCAAATTTAATTACAAAAAATGTTACTGTGTTAATATTGAGTTAAAACAACCCAGAGTTTCTAGTGTTTACATTTATGACTAAAATCACAGATCATTTGGGTAATTAAAAGCATTAGGAAGAACAGTGTGGTAAAGTTCCACCTTAAAATAACTTTTTGTTTTTGTTTTGTTGACAAAAATCATTTAGTACCCCTCAGTGTAAGCCAACTACCATAAACAAATGCTAAAACCTCAACTAAAAATTGAGTTTTGACCCAAATTCTGTAAAATATGATTTAAAAAAAAAAATTATATATATATATATATATATATATATATTATTATTATTATTATTATTATTAGGTTTTTTAACCCAAAATGGGGGGTTATTATATCTTGAAACAACCCAGTATTTTTGATAGCAATTATTAGCTAATATAGTGGTGAAATGTAGTTGTGTTCAGTCAAAGAAGTCATCAATAAATGAGCTAATTCATGTTTTCTGTTTTAATGGATGCCATTAATACACACTTTCCAAAGCACTGCTCGGCTTAAGTTCTTAAGATAAAAGAATAACAATAATAGCAAAACAGCAACAATATTTGCTAATGTCTGTAGATATAATAAAGATTCTCTGCGTTAGATACATATCCTAGATGGATTTAACTTGCTTTTCACTGAAAATAATCCATGACAGATGTTCTGAGCATTTTCAGTCCACTGTGGACCATAATCATCTTAGCCAGCTTAAATGAAAGCATCAAATAGCTCAATTACAGTGTTTTAGAGAAAATGAATTCTCTAAAATTAAATGTGTGATTAAAATCAAACATCCATTGGGGTCACTGTTTAAAAAAATATCATATTAATTTGCAGTTTGCAATAATGGAGTGAGACTAGTAAAGTATCGCCATAAACAAAGCTTCCTGATGAGTAACCTTATTCTTTTCTAAGACCGTAACCTGAAATTAATTCTTGGGCTGGACATTCTTAATCCCCAAGCTCTGTTTTGATTGATGATACATCACAAGCAGTTCAAAGAAACAAGGTTCAGTGTGTAATGCAGGCACTGGTGTGCTGTCATGAGGATGAGTGTTAATGTATTGAATGTGTGTGCTGAGCCAAAAAAATGCCAGATACCATTCAGTTCCCCCAAGGCACGAAGAAGCCTGTAAACGAGAGCATTTAGCCAATATCACACCCATTAACCTCAGTAATCTCTGCCATTTAGAGAAAAATGAAGCAGTTGAAATGCTTCTGCTCAACCTGATGCTTCATAAAGACCATCTCTAATGTGGGTCAGGCTGTGCAAAATTAAAAAGTTTAATGACATAGACTGAAGGGATCGTGCGGACTCGCTTCTTCTAAAACTGCAGAAGTTGCTAAAACGAGAAGGATTGTGCTCCAGCACATTTGCAAATGCAATTTATTCTCTTATTGCCTCAGTGTTAATGCAGTGAGGCGAATGAATGACCGCACTGCTGGTGTACTGTTCTCGGGTCAGAGGAAGTGCTGTTAGACAAGATATAATCCAGCCAGCAGCGTGTGCCAAACACACAGCCACACTGGTGTTCTCTTTAAAAATGCTGTTTTATTAATTGTGCGGCGTTCCTATTACTTTGTCCCAGCTGAATTTCAAGTAACAATAGTACAATGATGGAATTTTAAGTGGGATAATGTCGTATTTCCTCTTTAGCTAAAATGTTTGACCTTAGGACCATTACTGTAGAATCGATAGTTCTTGTTTGATGCGTTCATGCTTGTGTCAACCATTGCCAAATCTATAAGAACAAACATTCCATTCTTTTGTGGTGACTGATCAAATGTGCCTTGTTTTTAAAAAACAAAATCAGATACACAATTATACCATCAAAAAACTAAGACAAACATCAAATATTCAGAAATAAAGTCACTTTTATTAATATACATGAAGTGTTTTATCTTCATTTTTGGACACTTATCTTCATATGGTGCTATTTATTTTATATGAGATTATGATTTTTTTTTTCTCCATCACTTGTGTGACATTTTCAATAAATAGGGGTGTCACTCATAAGGACAATACTTAACAGGTGCATGTTATGGGCTTCACAGGGAACTTCAGTCAGATGGTCTTGAATGGAGTCTTTTAACTAATTCAATTTTTTTGTAGAATTGCCTATTTAAAATTAGTATATACTTTACTGTCACACCACAGAACATGGCTTTCAGTAACAAAAAGTCACGGGTGTAAATCCTTAAAAAACAAATCCCGAAAAAAAAATATATATTTATTTTATTTTTTTAAATCACACTCTCAAATTGTGAAAAGTATATCTATGCATACTTAAAATAATTGTGTAAGTAGAACAAAAACAAATGCAAAAATGCATTTAGAATCAACTGAGTTCCCCCTCCCCTTCTCCACAGTGGTTTGGCCCACTGCCTGCTTTCCCAGTAAAGTCTGGACCGGATACGTGGCCGGCTGGAAGTGTGATATGCACATCGATATAGCAGCATTTTTTATGTCACTATATAACAATAATAAATGTTTTACTGTACTGTGATGGTTGGGTTTAGGGTTAGGCTAGGGGTAGGCGTTAAAAAATACAATTTATTTGGTAATTGTGTATATAACATACAGTAAATAATACTCGGTACAACTACTGTTTTCACGTTACTGTCATGGATGGGTTTAGAGTTTGGGTTGGGGTAGACTTTAATAAAATACAATAAATGGGAAATTTCAAGAGCTCACACTTAGCTGATGATTGATAGTAAAGCTTGTTTGGCATGCTGTCCCAGGAGAGAGCCCAAACTCATAAGATCCTCGAGCCCGGGGCTCCCTCCTGTTGCAGGGTGAGAGGGGAGTTTGAGCTCAGGTAGATCTCGAGAACTCCCCTGCTGTTGTAGCTAATGAACGGATAGGGATTGCTCTTAAGCTATAACTACTTACTAGGAGCATGTCTATGGTGCCGATTTGGATTAGTCAATTAACTTAAGTCGCATGTTTTTGGATGGTGGGAGGAAACCAGGGAGCCCAGGGGAAACCCACGGGGAGAACATGTAAACTCTGCACAGAAACGTCAGCTGGCTTGGTATAGACTAGAAGCAGTAACGTTCTTGCTGTGAGGCAACAGTGCTAACCACTGGGCCACCGTGCCACCCATCTACAGTAGCAAAGGAGGAGGAAGTAAGGGTGGAAGGGAGGATTCTTCAAAATGAAGATGGCTTTGATATGGAACTTTTAAGGGTATTTATAGTGACTTAGGAATCATTTGAGTGGTGAATCATGAATTGGCTAATGCATGACCAGCCGTGTCAATCATAAGCACGTGCTCCTCTTGAAATTAGTTTATAAATAAACTTTGCTTAATAAATATTATAAATCTCGTTAACATCTGGCCAAAATTCTTATCCGATCTAGCAACAACCTGCTTTCCCAGTTCATCTCACCTACTCTACACAAGTCAGGTGTGCACCTGCGGCTCAGTTAATGTTTAACTTCAGTAAGTAGGATGTTTTATTCACTTTAAATAAAGTAATTCTGTTTAATTTAGATCATGCAGACTCATTCATAAAGTAGTTGCGGCAAAAATGCTGATTAACGATGTAATTTTCCATGAATCTGCAGTATTAGCGAGTAAAATATTACTTATCTAGTTAACGTTAGCTTGTTTACAATAGCTTGTTGCATAGTGCACTGCAACTAAACACGCCAAAGCTGTTTCCCATGCATTATATTATTTCTGACGACCAACAAAATGTTAACTTAACATTAATAGCCACAATTAGCATATTGTTCAGCTACGCATTTACCAAATGACCACTGTGCTATGACAAAAACTGACCCCACTGTATTTTTTTGTATAATAAAGTTTTATTCTGTTCTTAAAGTCTCAATGAACCAGATGCTGTGTTTGTTATTTATTTATTAATTTTTTTGTATTGTGACGCAGTTCCTAAAGAAACGGAATATTAAATGAGCAAACAGTGAGCGTGGTTTGTTTTATCTACTGTGGGCTGAATGGATGTAGTAAAGTAGGCATTTCATTCAGAAAGATCAGTAAAGGAGTTTTAGAAGAGTTATTATAACCTAACAGACTCCTCCTGCTCACCATTTCTGTTTGTTGTCAAAACTGACAGCTGGAGCAGTACGGTTAAATATGTTAGCCACGCCCAATACCTCAAAATCATGTAATCTGAGAATAAAACTGAAAACAAACAGGAAGTGCATTTTCAGATTTCAATTAAAGATTAGAAGGGCAAACTATTTTTTTCCCAATGACACGCGCAGATGAATTGTTTACTACAAAACTAGCAATGTGAGCTAACAAAACCATATGGATATTTTGGGATTTTTGGGGGACTTTAAGTGTTATAATTTTTAATAAAATGTTAAATCTTTTTTGATTCCTTGTTTTTATTGTATATGAGAAGCATGTCAAATCAACAGAAATATCGAAAAACAAGACCCTCTCACCAGCTCTCTGTTGCTGTATCTGACTGACCAACTGACCCCCCCACCCCTTCCCTAAACAATAATAATGATAGAAGCGAAGCTTTTCACTGTGGGCACATATATTTAAGTAAAATTTGACTGTATTATTTGTGTCCCCTTCAAAATTGCTCAAGAGAAATGATATATTTATTTCCCCTACCGTTAAATGAAATTTACGTCCATGCAAAAAGGTATCAAGTTCCTATGTTTTTAGAAATATATGGATGAAAAAAATGATTGCCATTTACTAAAATAACCACTTGTAAAATTAGAACAGAGTGATTTTACAATTTTTATATAATTTTTAACCTATAAGCGTAATTTATTAAACTATACTTGAGACAGTCACAACATAGGACATTATAACGAAAAATGTACACACACCCTCACAGCTGTTTTCTATAACAAGAGGTGCATGGAAGACAAAAGAAATGTTAACCATTTACTGGATTTTTAAATGGTGTTTATACTATTTTTGTGCCAATAAATAAAATAATAGGCGTCACAGTGGTGTAGTGGGTAGCACAATTACCTCACGATCGTCAGTTGGCATTTCTGTGTGGAGTTTGCATGTTCTCCCCATGTTGGCATGGGTTTCTTCTGGGTACTCTGGTTTCCCCCACAGTCAAAATACATGCGCTATAGGTGAATTGAAATTGAAACTAAATTAGCTGTAGTGTGTGGATGCAAGAGTGTATGGGTGTTTCCCAGTGTTGGTTTGCGGCTGAAAGGGCGTCAGCTGCATAAAACATATGCTGGATAAGTTGGTAGTTCATTCCGCTGTGGCAACCCCTGATTAATAAAGGGACTGAGCCGAAAAGAAAATGAATAAATAAAATAATCATTGTACTAGAAATATTGCAAACAAGACTACAAGGCACAAGCTTGTAAAGCTTTGCTTATCCTGTAACTTTTAACAATCCTCGTATCTGATCGAGTGCCCAGGATGACTGAGCTGCGAAAAACCCTCTGGTTTTATGTGTTTTATTCAGGCTTCATGTTTATGTTTAATAAGGTCTCTAGTGGCAGATTCTTGCTGATGATAATTCTGGAATCACCAAGGGCTGTTGCTGGGTCATGTGGCCTCTGTGAATGCCTGTTCACATTACTCTTCTGCGAATTTGTATTGGAGCGAAGATACCGTGGTTTATTACCTGCAGTATGTTGGTTGTCACAGTAGATCTCCCTTAACAATTTAGACCGAGCCGAGGTGAATGTGCTCCTGGAATGGCCTAACCTGGTTTCCATGCTCATTGCCTACTTGCCTGCAGAGCAATATTGGGGTCACGGGTTCAAATCCCTCTCGGAGCCATAGCAAAATTCATCAAGCGTGAACGTAATGAGCTACCCTGCATAGTGAGACAAGCTAACAATTAGATCCATCCAAAACGGCTTCATTTATAGACCCGCGAAGCTGTGTGAACTGATATTGATGTTTTTAGCTTGAACACATTTGAGATTCTTTACCGTCTGTGACGGAGCAATGAATCAGTTGTTGATGTGGATATCAGTCAGTGATTGATAATTAGTCTGCCTGTGGCCATCGCAACGTGAAAGCGAATTACGTAAGCAAAAGATAGGTCTTGGGGAACAGGATGCAGCCCAAATGGCTTCAGATAAATGATGGCACGAACAAGCTGCACTGGTTTTAGTTCTGCAGCAGATGTCTAATGCCATACGCGGATGAAAAAAAGGAGACATTTGGTGCACTGGAGAGGAGCCAGGGTGTTGCACAGATGCATGGGAATGGAGAGGTTAGGGTTTGTAAATATCAACTCATATGGAGATATGTGCATTGAGCAGCTTATTAAGCAAACCTCTCATTTCAATGAAAATGAAAATTGACTCCCATGCCCTCAGGCCTCGCTAACTGTAATAAATGTCTATGCATTCGAAATACTCAGCCTTCAGTCGTAGAGATTGTGCCGTCACACAATAGCGACAGCCTCCGTGTGTTGGTTGTTAATTCAGAAATCCTATGTCAACACTATATCCTACAGACGAGCCAAATGGCATAAATTGTACTGTTGAGTGAGATTAGTCATTGGAGACAGAGAGGGAGGTGTTCTTAGCTCAGCTCAGCTCAGCTTATAAATATCACGTTGCCTTGATTGCACTGTATGTTTGTCATCACCGCCGTGGAAGGCGCAGTACAAATCTGGGTTGCTCATTATATCGGAACCCCTTTTCAAACAGCCACCCTCCCCTCCCCCTAGAGGTTGTCTTCTCCCACTCTCAGCATATTTCGGATATGGGAGAGGAACTTGAAGGCAGTTGGCTTTTTCAAGCCTCTCAGATCTGTTGGCCTGGATTCACAAACAGAAGTGTGTCAAAGAGATCCATGTCTTTGAGGCTGATAAATCACAGACTTCCTAGAGTACACAGTGTTGTGACAGGGTCCGGGGTCGAAACTGTTCCACAATAAAAACATTTGCCAACCAACATACTTTCCTAATATGATGGCAGTGGCAGATATAGATCAAAACAGCTTGGCATCTCAGCAGACACTTCATTGAGCCAGTGTCTGTTGAGAAATGAGTGCCGTAAAAAAATAAAAATAAAAGCATTCTGTGTCAGCGTGACACATTTGAGTTATATGATAATATTGCCATTTTAACATCGGATGTATTTGCCTGAAGGCGTATAAATCTTTCAACTTAAAAGCTTTTAAATTGTGTTTTAAAAGGTTCAAACTATTTTTTAGTAATTAAAAATTATTTTAGTTTTATTTCATTTTCATGGGCTCTCATTCTCTCTCCTCAAAAAACAAAGATCTCTGAACCATTAGTTTCTTGTCTGCACTGTAAAACCCAACAGTCAACTTTATCAAATGAAGTGAGTGTAGTTAACTCAAAATTGACTGAAAGTTAATTCCACTCATTTAAAAAGAGTTTTGAATAATAATTAAATACCTCATTACTTCAACTTAAATGAAGTAAGTTCACAGTACTCATATAGATTATATTTTTAACTTAAACGGTTTGAGTTGCCTTAACTTATTGGGTTTTACAGTACTCAGTTGGTTTGAGTTCTCTTCATTTATTGGGTTTTACTGTGCTCCAAATGCTTCATTTACTCAAATGGATTAAGTTCAACGTACTCATTAGGATTAGTTTTTGAACTTAATATATTTGTTGCAATCTGTTTCCTCTAATGATTTGAGGTACCTTAACTTATTGGGTTTTTCAGTGTGCCAGATTCATTTATTTTTATATTTAGGAATGGAAAATCTCACTCACTTTCCTTTGAATTAGTATCTGCTTTATTATCCTTCCTGAGAGATACCGAGCCCTGAGAGTGCAGTGAATCCGTGATACGTGAACATCCTTTTGTGCTGGGAAACACCCACACACTTTTTCATTCATACACACACTCATACAATACAGCCAATTTAGTTTCACCTCCACCGCATGTCTTCAGACTGTGTGGGGAAACCGAAGCACAGAAAGAACATGCAAAATACACACAGTAATTCCTCCTGGATTTCAACCAGCGACCTTTTTGTTCTGAGGCGAGATGTAAAACATGTAAAATATTTCCAAAATTAAATACACACTAAAAAGCAAACAAAAAAACACTAAATATTCCGAGCAGTGGGGTGTAGTGAGTAGCGCTGTCGCCTCACAGCAAGAAGGTCGCTGGTTCGAGCCCTGGCTGGGTCAGTTGGCATTTTTGTGTGGAGTTTGCATGTTCTCCCTGGGTTTGCATGGGTTTCATCCAGGTCCTCCGGTTTCCCCCTCAGTCCAAAGACATGCGCTATTGGTGAATTAAATAAGCTAAATTGGCCATAGTGTGTGTGCATGTGAGAGTGTATGGGTGTTTCCCAGAACTGGGTTGCGGCTAGAAGGGCATCCGCTGCGTTATAACAAATGCTGGATAAGTTGACAGTAGGGTTTGGTTGATAGACGATACCATCGTCCATCGTCGATGGCCGATAGACATCACGATGCTGAGCCAGCGTCATGATCCTCCACCCCGCCGGATGTACCACTGGATCGCATCTCAGTATAGTTGTTAAACGTGATATATATTTAATCTTGTCTCTATCTGACTCTTCAGTCTTTTGAATCTATCAGGTTACATGTCACAGCGTCAGTACACTGCTTCAATCTTTCCCTTTCAGGCTTGTACTTAATTTTTGTGAAAACCTCAGATACTGTTGGTTGGTTCCTGCTGGTTGTGCATCTTCTTAGCAACCAAGATTGTCAACGCCATTATAATGACACAGATCACTCTGCCTATTCATGCCAGAGTCCTGCGGAAAAAGAGATTGACAGGTGGTAATTTGTGTGTAACTTATCTTTTATTTAATTCTGATTTGGTTATGGGTAAAACAAAGACCATGTGGGTCAGGTAGTTGAAATGGTAGGCTACAAACAATTAATTCGTTATGAATTAATTGATTATTCAAAAATAATTACTCCACGGCCACCTACGGTGACGATCCATTGCGATGTTTCACATTAGAAATCGTACGATGCCAAATTGGTCGACATCACCCAAGACTAGTTGGCAGTTCATTCCGCTGTGATGACCCCTGATTAATAAAGAGACTAAGCTGAAAATAAAATAAATGAATGAGTGAATTAATTTAGACCAGTATGGCCCTGGCCAATTTACTGACACGCTTCTTTAGGAGCATCAATGAATTGATTTAGGGGAGTTACTGCATTTTGCTAACAAGCAATAGATTATAATTGCAGCTTAGACTATGTTAAGGCTATTGAGCTGAACTATAATTGAGAACGTAGTTGATTTGTAATCATTTGGTAGATTTTAGAGGTGTATCTTTATTGTTTTTTTAATGAAAGCCCCCTAAGATCTAGCATCTTATTTGGAAGAGGATCCGTTTTATAATTGTTCTTTTAAAATACTGCAAGAGCCTCCTTGCATTAGAATCTATTTTATCCCAAGCCGCTCTAAAGTGCAGTTTCTGTCACACACTGTACAAATATTCCAGTTGCTTTATAAAAATTGGAAAATGGAAAGAATGGAGGTAATGTGCCGGGTCTCCTCCTAGAGCCACTGAGGGCCTTGAAACACACTGGATTTATGTGTGCCGGCATGCTTGCAGCTGAGTGCTTCAATTGGCCAGGCTTCATGCAGAGTCAATACTAATGACGGAGGAGACTACACGGCCACAGTCAGATTATAGCTTGGAGGCCCTCAGCTGCTTCTATTGTCATCTCAAGCAGGGAAAGTAATGGTTACCACTGTTTGCCTCCCCTGGTCTCTTTTGCATTGTCTGTGTTGTGCAGTCATTAAGGTTAATGACTAGGCGGATATATTTGTTTTGAGCAGTGAAACGCATAGCTCACGGGAACATGTAGGTGTGCTGAATGAGGTTTGGGCTCGTGTGTTTTCACACCGTGTTCCTCCACCAGAAGTAAGTCTCCGGGCTGCTATTGCACGTCCCCTTCACTCGGGTTGCTGCTCGAATGCACATGCAGCAGAAGCTCGCATTGTAATTCATGTTTTTTGTATGTGACAGCAGCGAGTCGGTGATGGATACCTCAGACACATCTCATTCCCGTAAATGGATGCTGAGTGTCCAGCCGGATAATCCCCCTGCTGACAGAGGTGCAAACAAATGAGGGCGTTCCATACCTTGCTAAATTAATCAAGTAGATTGTCATCATCCAGCAGCCCATCTCATTTGAAGCCTTAAATACAGGCTTGGCTTCATCCACCACCAGTCAATAGAAGAAGAGATGTTTTCAGAGAGGAACAGTAGAAGGTGTGATAATGACAGTGGTTAGCGTTTCGCTAACATAGCCTTCATCAATATTGAGCATGTTGGTTGATGAGTAAAACAGTCTCCCTTGTATTAATCGACCACGAGGGACCACTTAACTGAGCAAAACTGCCCACTTCCACACACTAAGGCATGTCAGTGCATTAGAGGAGCAAAGGCTCTTTGAGTGGATTGGCTGTGTAATGCAATCTGTATGCATGGGATGAGCACCATGCTAGCTGTGGCTCCTTCATTTATGCCCAACCAGGAGGGTCAGGCCGGTGCTGCCTTTTTCCTCAGTCTTTTTGTTTGCTCTATTTTTTGCCTTCTAACATTCGCCAGGTTTAATTTAAGCAGATGCACCAAGTTCTCATGGCAACACTGTATCTGGCAGATTCACAGTGTCTGTATAGTGACACACATCGACATCGATTGATTTCTTTGAATGCAGCAAAAACTCAGATGCACATTCAGGCAACCTATGAATCTAATGCCGGTAATGATTTTTTTAAGAGTAGAATCGTCTACTAAATTGATTTCTTTTATTTTGTATTTTAATTACTACGCATGGAAACTTAGCTAATGAATAATGAATGTGGCTCTGCACTGTATGTGCTCTGCCTTTTAATGCACCACTATCATTCTTTCCCTCAGTCTCCTGACTCTCTATTCGGTTTTATCTTTATCTGTCTCTTGAGCTCAGTTTAAGAGGAAGACAGAATGGATATGTCACATTAGCTTCCCGGAAAAATGTGGATTTAGGAGATATTGAAAGGATAGTGAAGTAAGGCTAATGACTCTTTTTGACTAAAATAGGACGTGTTCACTCTTGGCAGGTTTGGTTCGATTGAAACGGACTCTGTTCATCGAACCCTGGGGTGCACCAAACAAGGCCTTCCAATTGAACTCTTGTGTGACTGAAACATAAATGCAACAAATACATGAACCAAAAGTATCTAAACGAAACTAACACACGATCATATATCATGAGATGCAACCATCTTATGCAAAATAATACAGTTCTCATACAGGACTACTGTATCTTTTTACTAGTATTTGTAATATTTAGGGTGGTGCAGTGGGTAGCGCTGTCGCCTCATAGGAAGAAGGTCACTTGTTCCGGTTTCCCCCATAGTCCAAAGACATGTGCTATAGGTGAATTGGGTAAGCTAAATTGTCCGTAGTGTATGTGTGTGAATGAGTGTGTATGCATGTTTCTCAGTGATGTATTGCAGCTGGAAGGGCATCCGCTGGGCAAAACATATGCCGGATAAGTTGGATGTTTATTCCGCAGTGGCGACCCCTGATTACTAAAGGGACTAAGCCGAAAAGAAAATGAATGAATGAATGAATGGAATATTTAGCCTTTTGTTTCTCTGTAATTTCTTCTACAAGCTGTGTTGTGTAAAGCACTATAGATTTGAAGGTGACTTGACTTAACTTGAGTGTGAACACATTCTTAGATTCATTAGGAAGTGTCACTCTAAGGAACTTTATGCTCCACCACTGAAACATCACACAATTATATTTCAAATCCATCACCTTTGAAAAGCTTAGGTTTGATATAATTGGTATAATGCCTATGGAAAACACTCTTATGCTCATCAAGGCCACATTTAACTGATTAAAAAATACAGCCAAAACTGTAATATTGTTAAATGCTTTGTGGTACATTTAACCACTCTTTTCGACATATTTTCAACATATTTTATTTCTCTGGTGGTGGCCAGTGTTGGGGGTATCGCGTTATAAGTAACGTACGTTATGTAAGAATGATACTTTTCTAAAGTAACAAGTAAAGTAACGCATTACTTTTAAAAATAAGTAATATTATTTGAGTTACTTTTAGAAAAATGTAATATGAGTTACTTTTTACCTTGCTTAATTGGTTTTTTAAAATTATATTGCGGAATAAAAATGACCGTAGTCAGGTTGAATCCCACACTCAATGAGAGAGCGTGCTGCGAGGAAACAGACAGTCGACTCGCACTCATCATTATCATCAAGTCTCCTTTTTCACAGCAGATGAGTCAGTGTACTGTTCTAACAGCTGAATTACTCAGGATATGGGTTAATAGGTGTATCCGGAATATTAAAAGTACTTACTGAAGACGGAAACACAACGTTTCACAACGACTGTTTTGCTTAGAAGATCCGGTTAAAACAAACGATTCATGCGCGAATCGCCAGTCATCACTACAGACAGCCAGAATGACAGGCCAGAGACTATTTTCACTCAATTCAACTCATCGAAGCAAAGAAGTTGATTTTTATTAAGTGTAGATTATGTGTAAGTAAAACTCCTATTGTCAACTAAAAGAAATATGACATCGAATAAAACAAATCAAATCAAAACAAAACAGGATGCGAAGAACTACACCCGCAGCCCACCTCCAGCTAAACAACAAATGACTGACATCAGTTCACGTTCTCCAGGTAAAACAATTAATTCGACTAAACTCAAGAAAGCTTAAAGCTTACTTTTATTGTTGAGGAGATGCAGCCACTGTCCACTATAGAAGCGACTACATTTTGTAAGTACGATTTTTTCTCTTTTGGGAAACGATTTCCACATTTGTTAAGGCCACGTGAAGAAATTTATTCAATGTGTAAAGCTCAAAGATTTATTTTCATTTTGGGATGTTTTTTAATCGTCTCACTGTTCATTTTGTTATTAAACATTTTAAAGGTTTGAAATCTGTTTTTGATATAAATTATTTAATCTTTCTAGCCTACTCTTAGACTTTATTGCAGTCTTTATCTCAATGAACAGTGAATTTATTTAGCTAATAACACAAAACATACAAAAGTAGCAAACATATTACTTAACATGCTTTCATTAATCTGTATATAATTAGCATGTAAAGCTCTGGGCTCAAAAAGTTCTCAAAATATAATTTGATCCTACATCCTACATTTTTTAAGGAAAATGAAGGTGCAGGTTTTTATACAGTTGAAGTCAGAATTATTAGCCCCCCTGAATTATTATCCCCTCTGTTTATTTTTTCCCTAATTTCTGTTTAACGAACAGAATATTTTTTTTCAACACATTTGTAAACAGAATAGTTTTAATAACTAATTTCTAATAACTGATTTATTTTATAGATAGTTTTATATCGCTCTGTTAAACATCATTTGGGAAATATTTGAAAAAGAGAAAAAGATCAAGGGTGGGGGGGGGGGGGGGGGGGGGGCTAATAAATCTGACTTTAACTGTAGGTGGCTGTTAAATGCAGAGCTTCTCTATAAAAAGGTGAAAAAGCACCTGCTGATAGATCAAACCTCAGCCAGGTAAGGAAAAGTAACTCAAAAGTAATATAACGCATTGCTTTTCTTAAAAAGTAACTAGGTAATGCAATTAGTTACTTTTTGGGGGGAGTAACTCAATATTGTAATACATTACTTTCAAAAGTAACTTTCCCCAAACACTGGTCACGGCAAAGCAGAATTTTCAGCATTTTTACTCTAGTCTTCAGTATCACATTATCTTTAAGTTATCAATCGAAAATGCTTGATTTGCTGCTCAAGAATCTTATCTTACTATCAAAAGTTAAAAACAGTTCAAAAGAACAGGATTCATTTGAAAGAGAAACATTTGACAGTCTTTATTGTCACTGTTTATCAATGCAATGCGTCCTTGCTAAGTATAATTTATTTCCTTGACAAAAAGTGAAATTATATTCTGTTTTGTTCATATAACAACATTTGTATTTCTTTTGCGGAACACAAAATAAGATATTTTGAAAGTCTGTGTCATCTAAATCAACACTGGGCTGCAATAACTTTCATTGTATAAAGCAAAATAGGCCCTGAAAAATTATAAGTTCTATCAGTTACCTTTCTTTAAAGAAGGTCAAATAATCAATTAGGTTTAAAATAAGTGTGATAGTTTAGAGTAAGATGACAGCATTTTTTAAAAAACCCTTCCTCCCCCACAACTTTCAAATCTTACACTCTTTTAAAGATTCAGAAGTTGCAACCTCAAGAAACGTTACAGCAGATTTGTTTAAATGTAACTGGAGTGACATTTCACTTATGAGACGCCCTAGACAGCGGTGGTGAACATGTTGAAGCTCAGTCCTAATGACAGCTAAGTTTTTGGGACTCTCAAGGTCTTTGCACCTGCTCTCATCTCCTTAGAGTTGGGACAGGGGGAAAGAGATGAACCACTTATAGAAACATACCGACTACAGGGATGAAAATCAGGCCTTTTAGGAAAAAGAGACTATTATTATAAAGTTTGTTTGCTCTAGCATCATGCACATTAACTGGTTTAGCCAGATAAAAGAGTTTTAGTCTGATTTCAGCTATAACATTTATGGTAGTAGTATTATGAGATATTATACCCGATTAGCAGTTTCGCGAGATTTTTGTCTTTTATCAATCGAGTAGAAAACTGCTCACGTTGAGAATAGCATGTCATGATAAATACTTTTGTTGTTTAATCAATAATGTCCCAGAAATATTTGTGGTTAATGATATTTTTGTCGTTTTAAGCCAGTTTTGTCACTTTGCATGGTAATTGTTTCTTAAGTGTTTTCACCATTTACAGGTGTTAGTCTGAGAGCCTCATTGCCTACATAAAATTGCCTACTGCTTTTGAGGAACATCAAGGTTGTGTGGAAATGTATTGAAGTGCGGATCCACATTTTAGTTTACAAAGACGGATTAAGACATTTTGTTTTTTTACCACTGTGAAGCACCATACAACACTTTACAGTAATTTGCATGCATTTTACATTTACTACATTTACAATAAAATAATGTACAATTATATATTAGCAAAGTAGTCAAGTCAAATCCAGTTGCAGATTCAAATCACTGAGGGTGTTTCTGATATTAGTGTGAGTGTGTTGCTTTGGCATTTTATGTTCCACCTATTGTTATCATTAAATATCATGTCTACTGTATATCAGAATCAGAATCAGAAAGAGCTTTATTGCCAGGTATGTTCACACATACAAGGAATTTGTTTTCGTGACAGAGCTTCTACAGTGCAACAGAATTACAGAGACAGGACAAAAAACAGATAATAAATATATTTAAAATAGAAGTAAATAGTGAATGCAAATGTACAAATTGACAAGAGTATGTACAGGTATATTACTATATACAATGTTATATGGAGATGTCACTCCCGAAACATAGCAATGTGTACATGGTTGTATCCTTCTAGCAGCATGAAAAACAAAACTTATTCAAATCCAAATTGAATTAAATACAGTAATATTTACGAATTATGCTCTCTATAATAAGAGCTCATCTTAGTTCATCACAAACTTCTGATACAACCTAAGCATGAATGCATCTTCATCAGAATTCATGGTTTTATTACCGAGGGGCCATGCAGACACAATTACTGTCCAAAATAGGGCTTTAGCCAAAATATAACACATGATTAGGTTTAGTATGAAAATATGCAAAATTTGCAAAGAATGTTTATTGCTAAACAGCTGCAGCCATTTAAAGACTTTTGCTCCATATGAATAAACTTTTTCAGTTAACTATTGGCAGAAGTACCCTCTGTTTGGTGAATTTGCACCTCAGGAATGACATTTGGTGAAGTTAAATGAATAGTTCACTCCCAAAATAAAAGATGAAAATAATTTTGTCATCATTTACTCACCCATGTTGACTTGTTCCAAACCAGTTTGAAGAAAGCTGGAAACCTGTTATCATTTACTTCCATAGTATTTGTTTTTTCCGACCATGTATATCAGTTGTCACTGGTTTCCAACATTGTTAAAAATATTTCCTACTATGTTCAATAAAAAAAAACAAAAAAACTCAAACTGGTTTGGAACAATTCAACATTGAGTAAATGATGGCAGAATATTCATTTTAGGGTGAACAGCTCCTTTAAATTGTAAGGATTTTTTCACTTAGCCCTCCTTTTTGATTTTTTCAATCATATGAAGTATTGATCAATATTCCCACTCAATCATCACAAAACCCACAACTCAACAGAACCACAACTAGGGTTGTGTGATACTGGAATTCGGTACCAATTGATACGGAAATTTTAAAAACGTCCATTTCCCACTAACATTTGAGCCATGTCGATCGCGTTCTTTGAAATGCTCACTGGAGCATTTCAAAATCATGTCAATCAGCTGGTTTGTCTATAAGCTAACATACGAGCAATGCACTTATAAATCGCAGCTTTAAAATGCTTCAGTGTCCCTGTATCTGTGGTTACTCTCAGTAAACAGCGGTGAGTTTGGCTTTATTTGTAAATGAACTGTTTGAATTTGTACATTTTAGTATGTTAGCTCATCCCCCAATGACGGTAGGGTTTGGGGGCACACCTTTTAAAAATGATTATAGTCACTTTTCTTGCAATATGTAAAATAGTTACATTTCATCATGAGATCAAGCTGGAAAATGCATATCATTTTAACAGGAAAAGTGTTTGTTTTCCAGTAGATGGCAGTAATTCTAACCATACATTCATTTTCCTCTGGCTTAGTCCTTTATTTACCAGGGGTCGCCACAGCGGAATGAACCGCAAACTATTCCAGCATATGTTAACGCAGCGGATGCCTTTCTAGCCGCAACCCAGTACTGAGAAACACCCATACACTTTCACATTCACACATGCACTCATACACTAAGGCCAATTTTGTTTACCCAGTTCACTTAGCGCATGTCTTTAGACTATGTTAGAAACCAGAGCACCCGGAGGAAACCCACACAAACACGAGGAGTACATGCAAACTCCACACAGAAATGCCAACTGGCCCAGCCGGAACTCAAACCAGTGACCTTCTTGCTGTGAGCCGACTGTGGTAACCACTGAGCCACCATGCCAGGCCTCTAACCATACACAGTCTGCTATATACAACTCTATGTACTCTACAAACGTGCTAAAGTCATAGCAAAACTTTAAAATAACATGCTTTGTCTGTGATAGAGCAATGCCACATTGGGACGTTGTAAATATTCTGGGTTGTTTCAAACTAAATTTGTTTGGGTTAATCCTTGGTTAAAAATGGGATTAGAAAATATCACCCAACAGTTGGTTTTGAACACATTTGACCCAGATTTTAAAGTATATTGTGATAAGTCTATAAAAATATCGTGACATGCCTACAAGTGAGTTGCTGAATATGTATCAAGTATAGGAGAAGGACCCCAGGTGTTTACATACGTTAGTGTGCCATCCAGCATTGTAATACACATTCCTTTTGATGCGAGATGAAAACAGTCATGCTGTATACTCTTGATGCTATCTCTTTCTCATTGCCAGAGAGATGCTTTATGGACTGGCTGTGCAATAGATTTAACAGCAAACTATGACAAGCACTTCGAAGGCGAATTGAACTTGGTTGATCTCAGCCATTATTAAAACCCCCATTTGGAAGACACAGGCCATAAAAAACAGTAAACAACTGTATCAATTTGCTTTCACAATTGTTCAGTAGTAACTGTAGAGGCTCTAATGCAAAGCTATGAATTATTCCTAAGCAGACTGTCTGCGTGAGAGAAAGAGAGACAGCAATGAGCAGAGAGACAGACAGAGAGACGGAGTGAGCGTAAGCTCTGACTCACAACTGCTGTGCAACAGCCTGGACACAATGTGGGGTCCAGTCGTTGAATTAAAATCACAGCAACTTGAAAGAGGAAAGCCTGCATTCACTGCAGCAAAACATGGCACGGTTCTCTGAAAAACCTTAATACATACTGTGTTTTGCTCTACCCGCCCCCTTGTTCTTAAAGCATACGAGCATCAAACAGGGGCCACAGCAGAGCAGAGCGGATCACACATTTTAGCCCTGGCTTTAGATGTCTTTGAATTTTTTTTGGCTTGTCTTTTCAGTTGGGTGATTAATAATTAATCATTTTTATTTTAGCCGTCACAAAAGAGAGTCAAAGGCACATTTTTGCATATCATGATCTGAAACTGGCTTGTTTTTATCTGGTTATACTGCGGTTGGGTCGTAGGGTAGTTTTTGTGTAACCCACTGTTAGGTTAAGTTTCACTTGGTGTATATTAGTGCTGGTTGAACGCTTTGAGGTTTTAAAATGGAATTTTTCTATAACAAAATATTTAAACTGGTGAATTCAGCCATGTGCAGTGGTGTGTCTGAGACAATGGAGTGCCTGTATAAAGGAAACTGCATGTGTCCTCATAATAGGTCAGAAATGAATGGACATTTAGAATTTTCTTATACTCAATATTTAGTGATAGATATAATATAATATAATATAATATAATATAATATAATATATAATCTTTTCCTTCACTATTACAAGCGAGTGTCACTTTCAGTTACCATGGCAACGATTTGCACTTCCACACTGAACATTTCATGTGTAAAACGTACCTGTACACATGTAAGGCAGCAAGACTGGGGGGGGGGGTTTACATGAATCCATGCATCCACTATGTGAATTGTGTGATAGCATACAACTGTTTAAATAGTAAGCCTGAAGGCCTATTTCTAACCCTAAACATAACCATCATATAAACAAACCTACACAATCTCATGGCAGTTTGTATGATGTCCGTTCTGTATTAATATGATCAGCTTAAGTCACTGATACATCAATTCTATACTTATGTGTGAATCCAAATTAGCCAGCATATACATAACCATTACTGTGCAGATTCTATAAAAATGTACAAATGAGTTTGCACTTATTCATATGCATTAACCACCAATTCGGCAAAATATTGTTCCCTTGTTTTAAATATATATAGAGAGGATTACTCTATAATGTAGGCTCAGTGTCACTGCTGTGTAGATTATCTAGAAAAAAAACAAAAAAAACGAAAAAAAAAAAAAAAAAAAAAAAAAAAAAAAAATATATATATATATATATATATATATATATATATATATATATATATATATATATATATATTAGTTTTAAATTTAATTTTAAATGCACTCTCAATTCTGGGTCGCCTCATGTATGACATCCACTGATAAAATATGCCTGTATAATTGCTGGGTAATTCTGCTGTGACGACCCATGGTAGAGAATGAAGTAAGCTGAAGGAAAGTGAGTGAGTGAGTGTGAGAGTGAGCTAAAACACAAACCAATAGGAAATATATTCCATTCTTTGTCATTAACAACATGTTTAGGCGCATTGTTGGTGCGTTGCTATTTTGAGAAACTGAAATAGACTGTGCAAGTGACCAACTGAAAGCTGCTCTAAAGTCCAGTGCAGAGCCCATTATTTATGCGCCTATGCAGCTTCAGACCTTACACATTGCTTAATACACACAGGATGTACAGCAATACACTAATATATTTACATATGAAAACAATTAAAAGATTAAAATGTTACAAAAATGATTATTTTCTACATAAATATAAAAACCACCTTCTCCATGCCCTCTTTACCCCAGGGGGCTTTTTCAGTGCATTCATGACAATTTGTATATTGTTATTATTATTGTTGGTGTTATTTACTATATGCATGTTTATATTTGTTTTAATAAAAACAAGTTTAGATTTGTCCACCTGTCAGGTTTTGGACCATATGGGGCATAAGAACAGGATGTGTTTGGATATAACACTTTGTTATTATTGTTCATTTATTCATTAACTGTTTTCTCGCTAGTGACGTGTTTAATTTTTATACAAAGTCCGCCATGTAAATAGCAAATGCATGCACCATGGTGCAACACAACTGACTCTTAAAGGGAATGGGAGATGAGACTCTGATGAGACTCACGTTATTCTTAAAACACACCCATAACTCATTAAGAGAATAAGCACAACCCTGTTAGACCATGCGCTAGGGCGCAGACCGTATTCCATCCTTAAAATATCAAAAGTGGATTCAGGCATGCCCTTAATGCCTTTGCACCATTCGCTTTAGACTTTGCGCCTAGATCATTAAAATAGAGCCCCTAGTGAATTAAACATTACATTTCACAGTGTTTTCTCTAACTTGTGAAGGAGATAACTGTAAAAATAAAAGAAATAATTTCCATCAAAATATAGCATTGGATATTGAAAAAAAAAAAAAAAAACATTATACGAACACAGTATTTAGCTATAAGCATGGTATCAATAAAAAGTAACCATGAATCGGATTAGGAGTATTTTGAATATTATATTAGAAAATATTTACAAGTATTTATTTATTTGATTACATAATCTAGATCAGTTGTTCCCAAAGTGGGGGTAGGGGTGGGGGTATTAAACAATTAGAATTACCTAATTTTATTCATAACTAATAAAAGATAAAAAAATAGATAATAGCTACATTTAAAAAGACAACATAAAAATGAAACCCATCAATTTTTTACGATTACATTTGGTTATTGACACAGCATCATTTGCAACAGATTGAGTGTGTGTGTGCGTGCGTGCGTGCGTGCGTGTGTGTGTGTGTTGTCAATATCTCATGTTTATATACTGTAGGCCTATTAGTGAGTGTGGGTGTGCGTGACATTGTGTACAATGTTTGTATATTTATAACCACCTCTCAGGTTCATGGGATAAAATATTTGGGAACTTATGATCTACAGTAGATTACATGTAATCAGTTACTAACCAGAACTGGGTGAACCTAGCGGGTACTAAAATCGATCTTTTTTCTTTTCTTTTTTGTTTACATAATCCTTATTTTATTCAAAAAAAAAACTTTTTTTTTTTAATTAATGTCCTTATTTTAGGGCATCACGGTGGCGCAATCGGTAGCACAATCGCCTCACAGCAAGAGGGAGTGTGTATGAGTGTTTCCCAGTACTGGGTTGCGGCTGGAAGGACATCCGCTGCGTAAAACATATGCTGGATAAGTTGGCTGTTCATTCCATTGTGGCGACCCCTATAAAGGGACTAAGCCGAAAAGAAAATGAATGAATGAATGTCTTAATTTTGGTTTAATAAATACTAAACGTGTAGAAGTTTGCTTCTTTTTTGTTTAGCAGTCATACTTGAACTGTCTGACCTCCTCCATCTTAAGCTTTAATTAACTTATTCGATTAGTGACCTAGAAATGTTTGGAATCGAAATTTTTATTCATTTAATCGAAAGTTATTCTTTATTTTTAACTTTTCAGTGAGAAAATCTCTTAGGTTTAACTAAGCACACACACACACACACACACATCTATACAGTACATGCGATTCTCATTGTACAGCATATTTTGTGTTCACAGGCACATTTTGAGGTTTAGAATACCATAGGTGCTCTTGCTGAAAGGTGACTCTTGATTTTACATTTCATATTTCATGAGGTACAGTTCCTGTGATTCTGGATTCGTTTATATTGCATCGAGGGGTCAGTGCAGTGCGCTTTTAAAGATTGCTGTCTGCTGTGTTTTAGCACGGTCAGCACTCTGCCTCCCTGATTTTCAATTTGAACACTGAAGTAAACTGAAGGGCCGGGAGCAGCAGCGATCGCTCCACTTGCACAGTCTGGAAGAAGCACTCTGTCAGTACAGATATCACAAGTGCTTTGAATTAACAGCGGGGGGAAACAAAGCGGGTGTAAGTGTAGCTAATTTTCCCTCAACCTTTCTCTGCGCTTTTATACATTGTTTTAACTTTTTGAGTTGGTACACCGAGAAAGCCAAGCTGTGAATGGCTCACTAAGAAAAAAAAAATGTTCAAAACGCACTGAGAATATGCAAGATCCCCGTCCCTCCAGCTGTGTATTTCCAGCTCTCCTGCCAAGACTCTCTTTGTCTTGTAATTGTATTCTTACTCAACAACTTAGCCCATTACAATATGGATTTTCTCCCAGGGATGTGGTTGAAGAGCCACATACAAGTCGTTCAAACACTTCCTCTCTGAAAGATTATCTGCTAGGGTCTATTGTGATGAAGATGACTAATATCATTATATGGGCAAATCTGATAAAAGTCTTGATGTTTCCCACATAGTGTGCTCAGAATAGCTGGATAGAGATTTTCGGAGCGACATCAATGCTTTCTGTAACTGCGTTAACTGGCGCAACAGTGCTATACATGCTTCGGCTTCATTTTTTATAATGCCGTTACGTTTTGAGCGCATGAAAATGATCAAGCTGGAGATTTAGCTCTTTACTAACCAGCTTTGTTTTTTTCACTAACCTGCTGCAGAGCTGTGGGATGCGGTTTTGGCAGAAATCCTGACAGTTTAAAAGTGCACCAATATTTTTGCTAACAAGGCCCTCACGACGTCAGAAAACACGGGGGTGCACATCCCACAGGCCATGAATTACCCCCACAGATCCCTGCCTCTGCTTGAATTTGCACTCACATGCTTAATACAGCACTGCATCTGTTCTCCTGCAAATCCAAATAGCTTTCGGTAGGACGGTACATGCCATATCTCATGGTTAAATGATTCCGGTCAATATTTAATGCCATCGCAAGACCATAAAGCTGACTATCGGCATGAGGTCCTCTAATGATTTAGCAACCGGCCATAAATATGGACAGTGGATTTGATTTAAGTCAATATCTGTAACTCATCTATAACTCTGAGTTTCCCTGTAGTGTTGCACGGTTGAGTGTTGTTCATTAGAGGATGCGAGTTCTCTTTTGCTGTGAATATAAATAGGTGACTAAATTAACTGCGGAAGGTCATAATTTCCCAAGTGAGAGTTGCTAACATGCTTACAAGTAATGATTGCAATTTCATTTTCTTGATTTAATAGGCCAGAGGAAAAACAATTAAATTGCGTGCGATTCTCCGTGTGTTTGTGGCTGTGTTTATCTCTGTAGATTCCAAACTCTTAAAAGTTGCTCTCAGCTGAAGGCCCGAGGGAATCTGGACTAAGCTAATAGCAATTCTGTGGTAGTTCCTTTAACAAGTTCATCAGGCTGGTACTATTACTAGTGATATTAAAAGACTAATAGAATGATCAAATATCAGTAGTAATAAGATTAACATATTATTAAGAGACAGATAATTGTAGATCAGTGTAAGCAAAATGCTTTGAAGGATTAGCTCATTCAAATCTAAAATGTTCTTTGCAGAAAAAGAGAAAATTGTCTGTGTAAGGGGTATGATTAATGACCAGGCCGTGGAACTCTCTTTTCTGGGTGATTCGAATTGAACCGTCATCAGATCTGGACTTTGAGGCCTGGGGGTTTATAAGTTTATGCTTGGACCCTGTTTATATCACAAATGACCTCAAAGTCAAAGTTTTGAAGTAATATTAAATCATCATTATAATACAATGAATCAATATTAATGAATCAGTTGAAGATGAAACTGAAATAACATTAAGCAATAAAGCCAGAGATTAAAGGGCCCTTTTTACAGATTTTTTTTAAGGGGCAGGTGCACACTGAAACTGAAAAAAGGACCTCCTTTCTTATTTGATCACAAATTATTGACAAATAAATAGCACAAAATAATAGTCTCAAAAGCTTTATATTTATTCTCTATAAATTATATCGATAATACTTAGATTTACACACTGTAAACCTCAAAGTCATGTTATGTTTTTATTACTATTAGTAGTAGTAGTAGTAGTGGTGGTAGTAGTAGTAGTAGTATTGTTGTTATATACCGTTGTCTGAGGTTTATTTCTTTCAAAAACATCTCATTAAAGTACACTATCTGACAAGAGTTTTGTCGTCGATCCCAGTTGTAAGAGCAACAAATAATAACTTGACTTTTAGTTGATCATTTGGAAAAGTGGCAGAAGGTCAATTTTTCCCATGAATCATCTGTTGAACTGCATCCCAATGATCACAAATACTGCAGAAGATCTATTGGAACCCACATGGGCCCAAGATTCTCATAGAAATCAGTCAAGTTTAGTGAAGGAAAAATCATGGTTTGCGGTTACATTCAGTATGGGGGCGTGTGGGAGATCGGCAGAGTGGATGGCAACATCAACAGCCTGAGGTATCAAGACATTTGTGCTGCCCATTACATTACAAACCACAGGAGAGGGCAAATTCTTCAGCAGGATACCGCTACTTCCTATACCTCAGCCTCCACATTAAAGTTCCTGAAAGCAAAAATGCTCAGTGTGCTCCAGGATTGGCCAGTCCAGTCACCAGATATGAACATTATTGAGCAAGTCTGGGGTAAGATGAAGGAGGAGGCATTGAAGATGAATCCAAAGAATCTTGATGAACTCTGGGAGTCGTGCAAGAACTCTTTCTTTGCCATTCCAGATGACTTTATTAATAAGTTATTTGAGTCATTGCAAAGATGTATGGATGCAGTCCTCCAAACTCATGGGAGTCATACCATGACTTCATATTCTATACTGGACATTATTTCTGTTAAGTGACAAGCTTCTCTCTCAGCAAAGTCAGACCTTACTGTCTTAATTATATAATTAAAATAAAGGCATGATCTTATTTTATTTTGGTAAAATAAGCATAATCTAGAGGCCTTTGCCTTTCATATAAGCCACCTCTGAGACCAAATGATCATCAAGTCAAGTTATGATTTGTTGTTCCTAAAACGTGAATAGGCGACAAAACATTTGCCAGGTAGTGTAGATTATATTGTGCTACCAGCAGTGTTGGGCAGTAGCGTCTCTACTACTAGCTTAATTACATTTCTCGGTAGCATGGCGGTAGTGTCGCTACTTTATAAACCCAATAGCTTTTCAGTAGCTAAGCTATTTTTTTAGTCAAGTAGCTCAGTAGCGTCCACACAAGCTACATTTACTGATCGCAGATCAATAAGTGACAGCACCTACATTCACGGAGCTGTGAGGCCAGTGTCTAGCCGATGAAGGTAAATCCATATGATGGCTAGAATGACGATTTCTTCTTCTTCCTGTTTTATGATAGTTGACAACAAACTTTTTGGTGTGTTACTGCCACCTCTTGCTCTGGTCGGTGACGTCGCAAATCAATCATTAGGCTGACACGAGAAACTTGCTTGATGTAAAGATGACAGAGGGAGAGGAGTTTATATATATATATATATATATATATATATATATATATATATATATATATATATATATATATATATATATAGTTTACTGTAGTAAAGGCTAAAGTATACTATGGTAATTACTATTATTTCATGATAGTTATTAATGATACGACAATATGTAAGTTGGTGTTATTTAATGCTTATTCGTAAATATTTCCCTTTATTATACATTACTATAGTATTTTAAATGCGTAACACCTGGTTTTATTGGATTTTTTGTTTTAGCTGTTACTATAATTTGTTTCTGTTTGGTGCAATATTAAACTGAACTGAACAATTCTGTCTCATATGATTTATTGACAGTTTTAGTGATCACTAAGATATTAATGATAATTTAAGTTGCTTTAATTTAAAAATGAAAATTTCAAAAATAGCTTAAATGTAGCTAGGCTACTTGTAGCAAAGTACTTGTTTGCAAAGTAGCTTTTAGCTTAGCTTGCTACATTTCCCAGGGTGTAGCTTTTAGTGTAGTTAAGCTTCATTTTAAGTAGTGTAGCTAATAGCTTAGTTCCATACATTTTTCAAGTAGCTTGCCCAGTAGTAGGCTACCGGTGTCATTTTGATGTGGAGCGGTGTGTGACGTGAGACCATAATATTTCCCAAAATCACCAAACTCTAAGCGCACAAACATTAGAGTGTTGGCAGCACAATGTGACTAGAGGAGCATTCTCAGATCTTTTGACAAGACCTATTCATTATTGAAAATAAATCTATAATCCAATCAGCATAAGACCAAACCCCTATAAATAATCAAGCTTGTCCTACCTTCATTTTTCTCTCAACTTTAAGTGTCTTTATGCCATCCCAACGTCACAAATTCAAACGCGATCTGACGTCAGGCTAGACACAGCATTTGGACCCCTATCTCTCTTTCCCTCTCTCTCTCTGTCTTGCTTTCTCCTAGTTAGGGTGTCTTTTTGAACTCAGAGTCCACTCCTTGGACAGCATGCCAAATACGCATATCCCATTCAGTCAAATATCTGTAAGTGTGAACTTGTGAAATGATGGGTAGCATGAATTATCACAACACTAGCCTCAAAACCAGGGTAAAAAAAAGCGTATTACTCATTGATTTTGATGTTTCTGAAAGTAAAAACCATACGATAGTTATAAGTGGACCTCAGATAACAGCTCATGACCCCTTTAAAAAGGCAGCATCACATTACATTTTCATCTACAGGTTACAAAGTTTGTATTCTCTATATGAGAGGAAATTCTTTCCAAAACATTTGACCAAAATCTATAGTTTTATATAAGATGAAATGCTTGTCTATGCACAAGCTACGCAAGTGTGGGTTATTGGCTGTGGTGATTAACTTAGATGGCAAATGTGTGCTCATGCTTTTGCTGCCGGTCCATAAGCGATATTTATTTACCCTTCTGAGATTTTCAGCTACGGTACTGTGGAACTTTAGTTCACTGAGCACAGTCAGTCAGGACAGGGGCGGAGTTGTGACATTGTTTGACTGACAGTTTGAGCATATCCAAAAAGGTTTAGTCATGTGCTCTTTTTAATACCTTTCATTGGCTAAATGTGTAAAACAGAAAGATGGGTATACATGGAAAGAAATAGCATTGATTTATTGAAGAACAAACAAAAATGTAAATAAAAAAGTATTTTGGATTATAATGACATAAAGGCAATAGCATGTGCTCATTTATTGTCACACCTGTGTCTTCTTATGCCAGATTAATAAATTACATCAGACAAAAAGACATTGTATGGTTTTTACTAATTAAATGACCCTGAAGAAGGCTGGCAAAACACATTGGTATTATCTATTTAATTAAAATTTAAAGTATTTTCTGTACAATTTCCTTACAAAAATCGGCCTGTTTTTCCAACATTTACATGTATAGTTTATTTAAATTCTACCTTAGTAGTTTTACCAGTTAAAGTGCACCTCATTTACCCCTTTTACAAGATGTAAGATAAGCCTTTGGTGTCTTCAGAATGTGTCTGTAAAGTTTCAGCTCAAATACCCATCAGATTATTTATTATAGCCTCCAGAATTTGCCCATTTTGGTGTCTGAATAGATTGTTGCTGTTTTTGTGGCCTGTGGCTTTAAATGCTAATGAGCTGCTTCTCCCCGCCCACCATTCACACGTGTGTGTCTGCTTCTCATCATACGTTACATCAGATAAACAGCACAGGGACAGAGATAGACTTGGATGAAGATGAAATACAGCTCAAAAATACCAAATAAGTTTATTTTATGTATTTGTGGTGGAGTTTATTCAAGCCTTTCTGAAACAATGAGTCACACACAAATGCCATTTGCAGCACACACACACACACATGCACACACACACACATAAACACATATTAGCGTTTACTGACACCATGTGGCTGTGGTGATTATAGCGGTTAAGAATTACATGGCGATTTTACTGTCTTTATTACAAACATGCTCTATTTTAAAAACGTTTTAAACCTATTTATATTTTATTTTCAGAAAATGTTCTGTGGACGTGTATACATGTTATTATAGAAACATGGGGTATGTCAATCAATTCGGTGAGCGGGGAAAACCACACTCCTACATCATGTTGCGGTGGGCCTCAAAATTACTGGGATTTGGATTAAAAAAAGAGCGTTGTTGGGTTTCTATCGTTCCAATATGACAGTGGACAGATTATACCTACACACAGTTCTGTCTATACAGCTTACAAAAGTTGATTTTCATCATAGGTGCCCTATAAATTAAATCAGTGTTGATAAATCTATCTTTGAATTAAACTTATTGCTTAGTGCAACTCGGATGTGGCATGAATGTATTTACACAGTAATTATAACTACATGAATTTTGGTTAGAGATTGATGTTTTTAATGTAGAATAATTAAAGATTCTAAAAGTTCCGAATGAAAATTGGCTACTTTTAAATCTGAAACTAAAAGTCAAAATGAATGACTTGAATATTTATTTTAAACAATTCATCCAAAAAGCTGAATAATTTACTTATTTCATTCACTGAAATGAGATGATTCTTTGAGAAACAAAACAAAATTTTTTGCTTGAAGATGCAGTGGTTCAACAGTATGTTGTGTCTGAAAATCAGAACATGTTTATTGAGCTGCTGTATAAAATAAGCGTCACATTTGTGATTAGGGAAAACAGTGAACATCTTCAGAAAAGTGTGATTTTGTCACATTCTTTTTCACCCTAACATAGTGTACAAGAAAGCACTCGAATACATAAAATTGCATAATTTAGTGTAAAATTATCATTCTCTGTAAACAACTGAAGCGTGCATATTTTTACATGTGTGCTCTTTTGGAGGAAAGAAAACATAATTGAACTATTTAATAAAAAATAAATGCAAGTAAATATACTGTATGAGTGTGTCCTTCTATAATAATAAAAAATATATATATAATAATAAATAATAAATAGCAGATTGGGGGCGGTTAGTGGTTAGCACTGTCGCCTCACAGCAAGAAGGTCACTGGTTCGAGTCCCGGCTGCCTCAGTTGGCATTTCTGTGTGGAGTTTGCATGTTCTCCTTGTGTTGGCATGGGTTTCCTCCGGGTGCTCCGGTTTCCACCATGTGGTATAGGTGAAGTGAATAAACTAAACTGCCCTTAGTTTATGAGTGTGTGTGTGAATGAGTGTGTATGGATGTTTCCCAGTACTGGGGATCTGCTGTGTAAAACATATGCTGGATAAGTTCATTCCGCTGTGGTGACCCCTGATGAATAAAGGGACTTAGCTGAAGGAAAATTAATGAATGAAATCCCAGATTGTGGTACTGTAACTGATTGTAGCCTCAAAGTTAGAGGCTCTGGCTGACCTGTTTATAGCGTTCTTTTGCACCACCTTTACAGTGGAAATGTGGCTGATGCTGTAGTTTATGACTAGTATATGAACTGACATATAATAAACTAAAATATAAAAGAAAAAATAAAACCAAAGTAAACTGTCTGGCTTGTGTTGGACAAGACCCATAGGCTGTAGCCTACTCAGTCCCATTTGTTGATCCAGGGTGAACTTTTGCATCTTTTTTTTCAACAGCTAAATGCTGTCACTGCCATTTTAGAGGCAATCACAAACAGAAAATTATAACATTTTTGGAAATTAAGGGCCAGATTTACAAACAGCTTGCACCAGTACAAGTCTTTTTGGCATTAAAACAGTACTGTCTGTATTTACTAAACACATGCCATGAACAATAGTGCTGAAAAGGCATGGACAAAGCTATTTTTTTGCACCCGATGTTATTGATTATTCATTTATAGTTTCTCAGTCAGGTTAATGGGAAGGAAGTATTTAAATGAATCACGCAATGGGGTTTACTAATGTTTGCACTCATCAAATTACAGTTATTTGTTACTGTTTCCAGGAGGAGGCTCTGCTGAAAACAGGGTGCATAATATTAGGTAGAAGTAGTAGCCTAAATTAATTGGTAATGCCAGAGAAACACATATTCTGAACATATTGTTTTTCAAGTTGTGTTATTATTGGTTTGCTTCGGGAATTAAAAGACAACTAGTGTGAGTCATGTAATACCAGGTCAACCAACATTTATTTTAACCCTTTAAGTTATCCCATATTTCCAATAGTATCTGAATGCAGCCTTGATGAAGCAAGCTGAGACTGCATATCTCAGGGATGCAATGTCAGACAAAATGTACTTAATGGAGCTTGTGATGTCACTGTGAGGGGTAGGGTTATGAGTGGGGTTAGGTGAGCGCATTAAAGAGTCCTGCAGGATAACAGCCTAATCAAAGGTAACTAAGATCACCATAAAACAATATTACCAAGCATTCACATTGGTTATCTATTAACATCCATTAAGAGGAGTCAGGACTAGTGGAATGATGCAAAATGTACATCTTGTGGACTATCTTACATAAAAATATATGGCTTACTGTAAGTGAATGTAAAAAGGCATGCCTGTGACTTTGCATGTTCTTAGCATCCTCAGCATCAGACACCCAACCCATCCCCCTTTCCCCTTACCCCTATAGAGAAAATCATATTGTGCTATACAATAAACAAAAAGAAAATTAACATTAAATGAGTAGCTCCAGCTTAAAACAAGAAATATAATGCCAACTGGGTCAGAAAAAAATAACTGAAAGGGAAAACTACATTTCTGATGATTTTCTTTTTCATTTTCTAAGCATAGTCTCCCTCAAATTGCTGCAAAATACTGTAATATAACTATATAACCATAATTTATATATATTTTTTTATAAACCTAATATAGAAAGACTTACTGTCATGCCATTTTGCTTCTCAACTGAATCTCAGTGTAAAATGTTCCAGCTATACTAGGAAACAAGACAAATATGCATTAGTTATTAAATGAGAACATTGGATGTTGTCGTGTACAGCATTGGAACAGCACCAGGGTGTGTAAATAATGACTGAATTTAACATTTTTTGCTTGAACTATGTTTAAAGGAAACCCTCCTGCTAGCATCATGCTATATTGGCTTTAGACATTTTTGGTAGAAACATTAGATCAATGGACAAGATCTCCCTGCTGCCTGATCCACCCACACAGCCAGAGAAGAGCGAGGGGGGGAAAAAAAAGAGTGATTACGGCCATTTCATCTGATTATTCATCAGTGTCATTATGATAATGGAGGCAGCATAAGTTATTTTGGCACAATCCAGTGATTGTGGTGATTATACCTGGCCATAGACGCTTCAGTCTAAATGACAATACGGACTAAGACTCCTACTGGATGCGCAGAGGAAGTTGAAGAGCTGAGGAAGATCTATGTGGGAGTAATTTGCATTACTCCCTCATTTTGTATCTATTTTCTCTGCCTAAACTGCTTCAGAAGCCCTTCTTAGAGGCAAGTAAGGTATTGATTTTTTTTACTTGTTTAAACACACCGGTTAGACAGGGCTTCGATCATTTGAAAGATGTGTATCGCTCTCTTTATAATAGCTTGGATGCTGAATTAAATTGTATTATGCACATTATTGTTTAATGCAGTGAAGGATTTTGTGTTTATTTCCTTGAGCGAGAGCACTGCAATATTTTTAATGCATGTGAAATTAATTGCAGAGGGATTGAATTTGCGAAATGACTTTGAAATCACACTCTTTCAGAATGAAACGTCACTTTTTTCCCATTGTTTAATGTTATTGTCTACTCAAGGTGAACATGACATGTACTTATAGAGCACTTCAGTCTCTTTGTAAATTTAAATGGAGGGCTTCCATTTGTAAAGCCTCCTCCTTGGCTTCAACACAGTCTCCCCATTTAAGTAAAGACCTTGGCAGGCGTCCCATAAGCAAAATCCGTTCTGTAAGCCATTGTTTTCAGGTCCTGAGGAGCCAAGACAATGTCTCCTGAGAACTCACTTTACTGTGTTGTTTGGTTTGTCCTTTTATGCTTCTAGGGCAAATTAGCTAGGGCCACTCTATGTTGTTTTGTGTTGTAATATTTAGATTTAGTTAATTACTTATAGAATTTAGGTTGCCTCTATAACCCAACAATAAAAATGCATAAGGGGAATTATGTATGCGCTGTTTACTTGACATACCAGCAGTAAACATTTTATATACTGTTGAAGTTAAAATTATTAGCTTATCCGTGATATTTTTTTATTTCTCAAATATTTCCCAAATAGTGTCTAGCAGAGCAAGGAATTTTTTCACAGTATTTCCTATAATATTTTTTCTTCTAGAGAAAGTCATAAAGGTGCAGTATGTAAGTTTGACACCCAGTGGTTAAACTAGATATTTCACACCTGGTTCAAAACACATGCAAGCGCAGGTTGCCAGATTGACGACACCAACAGCAGCATGCCTAACTGTCGAGCCTAAATACTGAATTATTTAAACCGTGTTCTAAATAAAAGCAACGGCACGTGATAGAAGGAATATGCTCCATATTAAACTGAGTTTTTTCTAACCAACACCTAAAATTGATATTTTAGAAATGGCTTCTATTTCTTGCAGCTCATGTACACCTCGTGTGCTTTATTCAGTGTTAAATGTTAATAATGTGAGTTTGAATGCCATTTTACATTTATTGCCATACAACTGAAAGCAGCAGCAGAGAGTTCAACTCAGATCTTGAAAATTAAATAAACTGTTTGAAACTGAACTTTAGAACTGTGGCTCAGCGAAATCAGTGATTCAGTGATCACTGTATCAGTGATTCAGCATGTACATTTAATAATGTTAAAGAGGTTTAATATGTATTAATTTGATTATAAATCTTACCATTTCTTTGGAGTGCAGTAAGTGCACTATTTTGTGCTTCTGAATGGCTATATTTAAATTTCTGTCATGTTCGTCTGGTGCAAACAGCCAAATTGCTTATCACTGCAAATTTCATCATGTAGCGTGTTGTCAGTACACATGGTCACAATGTAACCTGCTCACCTAATGTTTGTGTTTGTAATATTTATATTATTTGCTAATTAATAATCACCTTATGTGAAACTCTGGGGGTGCTTTCACACCTAGACTTTTGTTTCGGAACCTGACGCATTTCCCCAGTTAGCACGGTCTGTTTTGGTGTATGTGAATCCAGCAATCGTGCTCGGATCGCCTGAATGAGTTGGTCTCGGCTCGATTGAAATGAACTCTGGAGCGAATTGATTGTAGTGAGAAAGCAATACAATCCGAGCCAGGCTATATCACAGTGTATTATGGATATGTAAAAGGCATATATGGCTATATGAAGAGTGAATTTTGAGTAGGGTAGGATGTCATTCCTACCGGTAAATGTGCGTTTCATGTCAAATATGAAAGTGAAAGCATGCTGAACTATTAACGAGAGCTGTTTATCCGTTAGAAAAATTGACCGAAAAGCATCTCTAATGTAAATTCTATAATGCATAAGCCAACTGCAATGTAAAGTCTTACCTCTGATTTATATTTGGTGACGATGTCTGTGGGTGCCACTATTCAAAATTAAAGCTCAGCTTTTCGCTTATAATGTCTTATTGCTCATCGTCATAAATTAAACTAAGGATGCATGACAGCTGAGCGGGACTCTGCAAAATAAAGCGTGAAACTCTGACCAATGTGAGGAGAGTTTACTCGCATGTGACTTGTTTTAGCTCCTTTGGTTCGTTTAGAAACTTTACCAAGAACAAAGAGCAACAATGTAACAATTTTAATCTCTGTTTCGGAACAAAAGAATTGATCCACGGGTGTGAAAGCACCCTGAATCTGCATCTCATTTAGGAGACTGCTACTGTCCACCGTTGGTTGCATTTCAATCGCGGACACACGCTTTGAGCCTTCCTGACTAAATGAATGAAATAGTTGAAGTCAGAATTTTTTTAAAGATTTCCCAAATGATGTTTAACAGAGCAAGGAAATTGTCACAGTCTGTCTGATAATATTTTGTTTTCTGGAGAAAGTCTTACTTATTTTATTTCGTTTAGAATAAAAGCAGGTTTTAATTTTTTTAATCAGATTTTAAGGTCAATATTATTAGCCCCTTTAAGCTATATATTTTTTCGATAGTCTATAGAACAAACCATCGTTATACAATAACTTGCCTAATTACCCTAACCTGGCTACTTTACATAATTAACCAGTTAAGCCTTTAAATGTCACTTTAAGCTTTATAGAAGTGTCTTGAAAAAAATGTTTAGTCAAATATTATGTACTGTCATCATGGCAAAGATAAAATAAATCAGTTTTTAGAAATGAGTTATTAAAACTGTTATGTTTAGAAATCTTCTATCTGGTAAACAGAAATTGGGAAAAAAACAAACAGGGGGGCTAATAATTCTGACTTCAATTGTACATGGTTTTCCACCAAGGCAAACCGGGTGCTGATATATAATTGGCTAAACTGGCAGGGTGTGTTAAATGACCAAAACAAAGACAGTGCACATTTTCAAAGCAGAATAACTGACTTCAGCAGTGTTTTTCAGATAAACAAGAATGTTCACTTAGCATGTTTCTTAAATATCTGTAAACATATGATGGTATTTTTATGCTTTAGAGGAGTCAAAAACTTATAGCATTTTAATTGTTTTAGTTAGGCTAGAATAAAAGCAGTTTTTACAGTCAAACGTTTTAAGGTCAATATTATTAGCCTCTTTAAGCAATAGTTGTTATTTTTTTGATTGTCTACAGAATAAACCATCCTTATAAAATAACTTGCCTAATTACCCTAACTTGCTTTATTAACCTAATTAACCTTGTTAAGCCTTTAAATGTAAATACTAGTATCTTGAAAAATATCTAGTAAAATATTTACTATCATCATGACAAAGATAAAATAAATCAGTTATTAGAAATGAGTTATTAAAACTAATATGTCTAGAAATGTGTTGAAAAAAACTTTCATTGCCTTAAACAGAAACTGGGGAAAAATATACGGGAGGGGAAGGGGGGGGGGGGGTAATAATTCAGGAGGGCTAATAATTCTGACTGTATACGTTATGAGCTGCCCATTTGTTTACAGTCTGAGGTGTTCACTGCTTTGTAGTCACAACGCAGCCATGACTTGACTGCATTTGGATGTGTATTCTTCCATAACACTGAATCGATTGTTGTCCTTGTGGAGACCCTTGGTGTCCAAAATGTAGGAAACAGAGATTTACTGAGAAAACAAACAGAGGAGCACAGAGTGTACTGAAGGACTGCATCCAAGGAGAAGCTATAAGATTCTCTGAATATTAATTGCCTGATTTACCACCAAATACATAACCCCGCTAGAAAAGAAAGTTAATCATTCAGATCATTTTTGCGGTGTATTTATTTTTTAAACTAAGGATAAATAACATAAAATAGTAATGAGGAAGAGTGGACGGATATTTTGCAAGTGGTATAATGGCTTTAATCAAAAGAAAGACTTTCATCATATGCAAATAACATATTTTTTTCTAATGTTTTAGGCCAAACAAACCACATTTTAACCGATTATAAAAATGGCCTAATAGCATAGTTCGCCCAAAATGAAAATTATCCCATGATTTACTCACCCTTAAGGCACCCGAGGTGTATATGAGTTTTTTCTTTCATTGAATCCAATCCAGTTATTTTAAAAATAATTTTGAACTTTTCCAATACTACAATGGCAATGGCTGACTGATTTTTATCAGCAGTCTAAAAGAAGTCCAATAAAGCACATCCATCAATATAAAATGTGCCTCATGTGGCTCTGGGGGCGAATAAAGATATCCTTTAGAGAATCTGTGTGTTTTTGTTGGAAAAATATCTATATATACAACTTAATAAACGTTTTGTGTAATGACCAATGAATGGCATCTGTCATTTTCATCTTCTTCTTTTTGAGGTGCATTTTTTATGTATAAGAGGCATCAGCTTATAAGGGCAATGGACAGCATTTGCTGTTACTAAATCATTGTATAATTTTCATGTTTGGGTGAACTAATGCTTTAAGGACAGTGGTACTTCCACAGAATTGTCTCTTGTGATCAAACATGACTTCAGAGAAAAAGACTGGAGGACGTCCAGTTGGCGAAGCTTACGTGCTCTCATTGCCTATTATGCAACCTTACCTCTAACAACCTATACAACCAAATCAGCAGGGGTGTAGAAATAATTTTTTTAAAAAGAACTTTAGTGAAAGTATTGATACAGAGAGACAATTTCACTCAATTGACCTTAAGCATGAGTACCTTTCATTTTGAATATGCCAGCCCAGTCGCTTCTGGTGAACTTAAACTGCCTTTAAGATCTGGAGTGCGTTTTCAAAAACCATTGTTGACCAACGAAGGTTGCAAATTGCATCATTACAAACATAGTTTGTTGAACTGGTGTTTCCATAATCTGTCGTTCCAATGAACATTTGCAAACTGCGTTGCAATCTTGTACGCTTGCAATTACACCTCTAAAGCTGTAGTTAGAAGCAGAGTTCCTGGCTGTGTTCTATACCCACTTATCCCCCCTATGCCCTATTTATTTAGAATGTTCCAACATTTAAACTTGGAGAGATTTAAAAAACATTAAAATCATCTCTCTTAATTTGCCTTCAGAGTATTTTTTACACTTCAGTTTTAGCAATCACCATATTGACAATTGTGTTCCCTTCACAGACAGTGCACTTTGAAAACATGAATGCCATTTTGAATGTAGCCGTGGCTCATGACAAAAGCCATAGGTGACCTATTATTAAAATGCAAAATTTACATTACGTCTCCAAAGCTTGTGAAAATAAATATATATAGCATACGTTAATGCTTTTAGTTCATAACAAGTTATTTATTAAGAAATTCCCTGTTGGTTAGAACCTTACTGCAGTGGTGTGAATGTGTCAAATTGTAAAAGTAGACTTAAAAAAATAAATAAATAAACAATATCCTATTCATTAATAATAATAATAATAATAATAACAACAATAATAAATTACTAGGGCTGACCGATTAATCGAAAAGTAATCAAAATCAACATTCAGAACCTATCCTTTAAAAAATAAATCAAATTTTTCCAGGGCAATTTTTTCAATTACCTTCCCTATATGTCATGTGACCCCGCTCTGTTAAAGTCTGTGGCTGATTTCTACTTCTGCAGCCACTTTGCAGCCACATCTGATCTCTGGTCAAGTAGGACGATGGATTCCTTCTTGAGCCTTACTTTGCACTACATAGAGGATGATTGAAAGCTGCACCAGAGATGCCTTTAGACGGCTAAAACTTGCTAGTGAACTATGAGGGCAAAAAAATAAAAATAAATTGTTCATTAATTGTAAGTTAAAATGTTCAATTAATCGAGATTTTGATTTTAGGCCAAGTCGCCCAGCCCAAATTACTACTACTAATAATAATTATTATTATTAGGTTGGATTTTTTTCATTTCTTAATAATTAGCCTACCGTAAAATACAACCATAAGCCTAACCCGATTTATATGATTTATATAGGAAGTTGTTTTAGAATAGAATATGGCGTATTCTCAATAATATTTGTAAAGGAAACATATACATGTCCTAATTGTGTTGTTTACATATATTTCAATTAATATGGAAAACAAGTGTATGTTTTAAAACTAATATAAGATTTATTTTTAAATGTGTGTAAAACAGTAATTCACACAAAAAAGTATGGGGTTTTTCTCTAAAGAAGTAGTTACTCCATCCTGTTTAGAGCATCATTATGGACATTTTACATCATAAATAACATGGTTTAAACGATGGATCTGCGACAAAGCAACTACAGTTTTGGGAAACACTCGTCACTACATTGTTCTTTTCCCAAACGATGCATCATACTATAATAGTTCAGCCACTAGTAATGTCGTTGTTTAGGAAACGCACTCCTGGTTTGTTTAAAATCAATGATCTTCACTGCTTGATAAAGATACAATATGAAGTGGGTCTCTTATCAGACACGAAGCACTGTATTAAATTTCATTGTTCTGTGCCAACTCTTTAAATATAAACATTTATTTTACCACAGTACTCACAATGGGTTTTCTGTGCTTTCTTACACTTGAACAGATATATGAATGCTTAAGTCTATTTAACTGACTGTATTTTGATTAAATTTCATTATCCGTGCTGTAAAATGAACCTTATGACATTGAGAATATCATCAATGTTTCAATGTTTCATCAATGTTTCAAAGGAAGTGTATCAATGGCTGAAAAACACTTCTGTGAAAATAGCACATTGTGAATGCAAGAATCTGGTCAAAAGTACTTTTATAAAAGCGGGAAAAAATACAGCTTTAAATTATGCCTTAAAATGTTAAAATAGCATAGCAAAATAATTTTGTTAAGCAAAGAGAAATACAAAAAACATTAAATACTTTATTTGCTTTAAAAGATTAAACAAAACAACTCAACACAGACAAAAAACATCTCTCTGCCTTCAGAGTGTGATACACATTCCAGAAACACATTCCACACAGAATATCAGAACATATGGTGAATTAATGATGAGGAATGCAGAGATGTATGATAACAGACTAGAACTACTTCAGTACTGTACTTAAGTACTAAAAGGCTGGATCTGTACTCTACTGGAGTATTGTTTTTTTTTCTCCTACTTCCACTTTTACTACAGTACATATTTTCGATGAGTTTAATACTTTTACTCCGATAGATTTTTTGATGTGCTGCATCGTTACTCATTACTAGGGGTGTCAAAATTATTAATATCGGTTCAGTAATAGGTCATAATCGGTTATTATGTACTGACGTCATTTATCTCCTATGCGTGATGTAATAGTAGAATACTATTGCGAAGGAGGCCAGGGCGAGTTAATAACGCTTTTACTACAATGAAGGCGGCATAGCACACGAGCCGCTATTTCACTACTATGGAGAAATGCTGTAAAACTCCATCTCTTCCTCTCTCTCACTTTGGATGTTTGACCCGCTGGTGTTTGTGAGGTAACTTTTCCCCTCCTCTTGGCTGTTAAAGCGATACTTGTGGATCCTGACACGAGTGTGCCTGTGGTGCGAGTTGTCTCCACTGTGTCTTTATGGATTACCTGTGATAACCGCGTATAATGCGCATACAGACTGTAACCGCGGCTGTTCTTCCCACCATCGGTGAAAAGATCTTTAGTTTCTAAAGCCGATCGCAGCCCTTTCTGTTGAGCAGGGGAAGACAATAACCAATCATAGGGGTGTAAGACCTCACCTGTCAGCGCTCAAAAAGCAAGCGGGATAATATTTACATTAGTTTATTTGCTATAAATGCTCATGCTGTCTTCTGTGCATGTATTGTTTGATACGTTCAGAAAGAGTGTTTTCTTTGAGCAGGTCAAATTAAGGGTACAGTTCATATATCTTACTGCTGTATTAAAGAACAAAATTGTATTACAAATAATATATAAATATAAATATATTTATAGATTTTAATAAAAAAAAAATTATTGTGTTGTGAAGAAAAAAATCTAATTATGTATGAAAAGCATCGTCAATGCACCAAGATATCGAATTGAGCTAATGGCATGATGATCGTAACCAAACCGAACCGTGAGACCAGTGTAGATTCACACCCCTTCTCCTTACAATTATAGACCTTTTTCTTGGAACCAGCGTCTTCTGGTAGAAGGTTTAGAACTTCCGTTTACAGCGTTTATAACGCTTCCGTTTACAACGGTGATTTGTGATCCGAAAATGGGTTTCAATGGCCTTTTGAGTGGATTACGTAGTGCTTTTGTGACACAACTTTGAAAGGTGTGTGTTAAAGCTGTTATAATCTGTCAGATCTGTGATTCAAGCGCAAGAGAAAAACAGTATCGTAAGCCATGTTTCTTTTCAATCTGCTTAATCACGTGCCCCAAAAAAAGATATTTAAAATAAACAAAACAACATGTCTTTTGACTGCTTTCTTTAATAACTACATTACACAATACTTGTACTTTTACATTCAGTACTTGAGTAGTAAATTTTGAAATAAACTACTTGCAATACTTAAGTGGAAGTACTAAAGTATTCAACATTTTTTGTACTTAAGTATGGTGCTTAAAGAGCACTTCAGCTTCTACTCAAGTCACTTTTTTATAGAGCACTTGTACTTAAGTCTGGGTCTCTAGTACTTTATACATCTCTGGAGGAATGACATTGAATTAAACCAATACTGACTTTTAAAGAGCCTTTTCTGAAGTCTTTCTTTTCAACTCCTCGTCTGCAATAATTAATATTTCGCTTAATCTAATTCTTTATTTGTGGAATTTATTTTCAGTTTATTACAGTTGTTTTCTCAGCGTCTACTGATATGTAATTACTTGGAATTAATTAGATCAATTATTGAGAAAGGAACAGACTGCCCTAACTGTTACTCAATATATAATTATGCACTCCTGGTAAGAAGACTACTGAATGTTATTTCAAATGAATCAACATTAATTTATTTATTTATTTAACGTATAACTGTAATGTGGGTTTGGTGTGTAAAGTCAAGCATTGTGTGTTCTTTTTTTCATATGAAGCATACATCCATCATAATGTGCATAATATGAAAGCAATTAAAATGCAAAAACAAGTGGTTTTTAGATTTAAATAAATTTGCTATGAAAACATTAATACAGTACATGCATTTTGCTTTCTTTTTTATCAGATAACTAATTTGTGATTCATAAAATGTCATTTTTACAACAATGCAGCAATCATGTTTAATCCCAATGAGCACAAATGCAGATCAAATGAATATCTTGAACATTCAGTGCAGAATCGGTTAAAAATGTTTGATATTTACAGTATGATTTAAGATTGTAGAGTCTCTAAAAGCTGTCAGAAGCAGTACCATAATCACTCTTTCTTTTTCATCAAACAAAAAGTCATCTGCAAAACTAAGGGGTGGAAATTAGGCCCAAAATCTGCTTTAAACTCTAGAAATGTGCGGCCAGCCGTAGAAAGCACGTTCTTTTTAGTTTAATATCAAGCTTAATATTAAAGTTATCATATTACAGGAAAAGTTCTGTTGCACTTTTTGATGGCAGATGAGCTTAGAATGAAATATGATAATATTTGAGCAGTGGGTGTCTGTTTGAGATGAGACAACAAAGCTGATTTTGATTTTAAATGCTAATTTGAGAGAGTTAAGTGTTATTTTAATACGTTTTCTCAAAGATTCTGTTTCTTTAAACCTTATTGCTGTTGTGTTGTCTTTACGCTTTTGTGTGTTTTTTTCAGTATGTGTCAAAGGTGTTTCTGCAGAACACCAAAGCAATTAATAAAATTGACATAGGAGACCTTAAGGAATATTCTGGCTTTGCAAAGAGTACTGAAGGGAAAATTTTATCAAAATGCATTAGATTGACAATTTGCTTTCATGGATCATGAACTCCAGCAAAGAGCAAGGACTAGCCTTGTATGTGTGTTTGAATAATTGTTAAATTGCTGTTGATTAGTAAAATGCTGCCATTGATTATGTCGTCTGAAAAGAGCTTGATTCCTATAGCTAATTGCCAACACTTTTTATATTGAAAAAAATATTATTTCATTTTATATTTATATATTTATTCATTTTATATTTGTATATTTTTATTCATATTGATTTCTTAATGATATACTTTCTATTTGTCAATAAATACCAGTATTTAATGAGACTTTCACAATCACACACACTCAAAAATCTGTAAAATTAGAGGTAAAAAAAAAACTGTTGATGCCAATATTTTATCGTACGATACAAAATGTAAAATGAATGTCAAATATGTTTGGTAAGCTACCATATTTCATTCATTTGTAGTGTTAAGGTGCAGTATATAAGTTTGACACCCAGTGGTTGAATTAGGTATTGCACACCTGGTTTAAAACAAAGGCAAATGCAGGTTGCCAGATTGACGACACCAACAGGAACGAGTCTGACTATCTAGCCTAAAGGGTGATTTAAATCATGTTCTATATAAAAGCAACGGCAAAAGATAGAAGGAATATTTTCAATATTAAAACAGTTTTTTTGTTCTAACAACACCTGAAATTTCTATTTTAGAAACGGATTCTATTTCATGCAGCTAAACAACAGAAAACTAAGACAATGATCACCTTAGGTACTGTACACCTCATGTGCTTTATTCAGTGTTAAATGCTAATAATGTGAGTTTGAATGCATTTTCACGTGACATTTATTGCCATACTACTGAAAGCAGCAGCAGATCTTGAAAACAAAATAAACAGTTTGAAACTGAACTTAAGAACTGTGACTGAGTGGAAAATACATATCAGTGATTCAGCATGTACATTTAATAATGTTGAAGATGTTTAATATGTATTAATTAGATAATAAACCTTACAATTTCTTTGGGGTGCAGTAAGTGCACTATTTTGTGCTTCTATATGGCTGTATTTAAATTTCTGTCATGTTTCATGTGGTGCAAACAGCCAAGTTGCTTATCACTGCAAATCTCATCAGGTAGTGTGTTGTTAGGACATGGGTTCACAATATAAGCTGCTTATCTAATGTTTACATTCGTAATATTTATATTATTTGCTAATTAATAACCTCATGTGGAATCTGCGTCTCATTTTGGAGTCTGCTACTGTCCACAGGAGGTCGCATGGACGCACATATTAAGAACCTTCCTGACTTGATGAATGAAATACGCTGTTTCAGCAAGGCAGCACGGGGTGCTGAAATATAATTGGCTAAACTGGCATTGGGTGTGTTAAATGACCAAAACAAAAACAGATGTTCCAGCACGTAACTCACATTTTCATAGCAGAATATCTGACTTCAGCATTGTTTTTCAGATAAACAAGATTGTTCACTTAGCATGTTTCTTAAATATCTGCAAACATATTATGGTATTTTTATGCTTTAAAATATCAAAAACGTACATACAGCACCTTTAATACACCAATGTTTTGAAGTACTTACACCTACACATCACATGCATTGTTAAAAAGGCAAAAGGTGCGTTCGACATGAAGCACGGCTGCAGCTGGAGATCAACGAGGGCAGTGTTGAAAACGGAGCCGTCAAGCCGGACAGCTGGACACTTCAGGGTTTAATGGTGCATCAGTCATGATGACCAATCACATGGCGTTATCTTCATTTTTTTTTTATAACAACAAAAGATTTACAGTTAAAATAAAATAGAATACGGTCTCTACAAACTAGTTCATCTTTAAACGATAAGGGAATTATGAATTAAATATTTAACAAACGCATGAGAAACAAGGGGAAACGAGAGGGTAATATAAACATAAAAATGAATAGGCCTGTTAAATACAAAGCAATAAGCACAAATTCTAGGAGTTTAAACTCTTTAGGCTAATACATCAGCAAATCTATGATGGTGATGTTTATATAAAACTACTTACTAATATATATATATTTTTTTTAAAAGATTTGTGTGTTGAGCATCAATTTAGAAAACGTTTGCACCTCATTAATTTTTAATTGAACTGGATAATTTAGATTTTTAATTTTGATTATTTGTTTAAACATGTCATTATGATATATAAATTGTGGTTATGCGTATAAATTATACGAAATTATGAATCGTTTATGTAACATGGCATTAAATTACTTACTGTTTATTTCTTTGCATTGACAGTTGTTCTCCCCCCTCTTTTTCCCCTGCTCTGCCGGCCACGCCCACTCCTCCTTCTGCTCGCAGCGCTCCACGCCCATCATGGAGCATTTTTTTTTAAATACTGATATAGACTTGGAACTGAAAGAGCGGGGTTTCCTGACCCTTTAAAAAGGGAATTCTTAGAATGTCAATTGATCAAATTTTATATTAAGGAAACTTACTGTTTACTAGGTTACAGATTTTAACAGTAACATTTTTACAGTTTTTTTTTACCGTTTAATTCACGGCCATGTTTTACAGTGCAGATATAGAGACTAGTTTGAGAACAAATACATATAAGTTTGGAAATTTCTTATACCTGAAAAATTTTATATGCAGGATGCCTTGTGGTTTGCTCATACGCAATTAATGTCACCCATTTTTAAATCCATTTTAAATTTTATGGTTATAAAGTCATTCTCGTGTCACCCATTTTTGATGCAGGTCTGTAGCTAATAACTCAATCAATACCCGAGAGATCAGTGTGCTTCCTCTGTAAATTCCTTGGTTATTTTTGGTAATGAAAAAGAGGCTCCTGCCAGGACATGCCCTGATTACCTCACGCATGCCATTAAATGTGCGTCCATTGGAAGTTCTCTCGGCTTCGCACAGTAAGGTGTCAATTATGCTGCTGCTAACTAACATTCATTGCCTACCGGTGAGATTAGCGTCTCACTGTGACTAAATCAATCACGGCCCTCAGTTTTAACAATTTCATAAGCTGATCAGCCACACAGATGCACAGCGAGGACATCTGAGACATTTTACAGCAAAACAGAGTGCCACTCACAAGACACGGTGAAGACTGTGGTGTATAAAAGACAGAACTATTTGGATTTGATGATCACTGATACATTAAAAAAATGATTGTTGTTACTTATTCAAAGTACTTTTTAAAAATGAGCTGAAACAACACAAGTCTTGAGATTTTTGGGGTCAACTTAATTGTTTTAAGTTCAATCCACTGAAATTTGTTGAGTTACAGTGTACACGGTAAAAAAATGATGGGTTCCACAAAATTCCTTCATGTTGTCTCAACACAAATTGATTAAAGGGCACCTATGATGAAAATCATCATTTAAGCTGTTTGGACAAAACTGTGTGTAGGTATAGTGTGTCCACAGTCAAATTATACCATATAATACACTACAATACAATATTTATTTATAAAGCACATTTAAAAACAACTAAAGTTGACCAAAGTGCTGTACATAGGAGTAGTTAAGGCATTGGGGTGCTATAAAGAAAATAAGTCTCTTTTTTATATTTCCTGACGTTAAAATAGGATCCAAATGCCTTTTATTTTGAGGCCAACCACAACATGACGAAGGAGTGCGGTTTTCCCGCTCACTGAATTGACTGAAAGCCACGTATTAACATGTCTTTGTAGTAACACGTATAATCAAATGAACAAGACAGGACATGCACAAAGCAACTGGGATTAAAAGATCTGTTCAGCACTCTGTGATCATCAATCATCATTAAATGTGATCAAGAATGAGTTTCACAAGTTTAAAATGTTTTTAAAACAGTGCTTGTTTGTAATGAATTACAGCGATTTTACTATCCTTATCACCACAGCCGCATGTCAGTACAATTACAAAAGAAGACGCTTCAGTACCGGTATGTGGACATTAAATCTGGTTTATTTTGTACATTAACATAACGGATATCCATACAGCAGCACATTTGCCATGCAAAAACAGTGCAAAACTAAACACGCACACTGTGTGTGTAACGACATTGTGTGTGTGACTCATTGTCGCAGAAAGGCTTGAATGAACTCAACAAATACAGTTGAAGTCAGAATTATTAGCCCCCTTTGATTTTTTTTTTAAATATTTCCCAAATGATGTTTAACAGAGCAAGGAAATGTTCACAGTATGTTTGATAATATTTTGTCTTCTGGAGAAAGTCTTATTTGTTTTATTTCGGCTAGAATAAAAGCAGTTTTTAATTTTTTAAAACCCATTTTAGGGTCAAAACTACAGACTTTAAGCCAATAACTGACAAAATACCAACTTTGTGTAATTTTGGGCTATGTGTTGATTCAGAGGTCCTGATTCAATTTTATTCGTATTAGCAACCTCTCAATTTTGTTTAATTCAATTCTTTATCTGACTAAGTGAATATAGATTTAACACAAATATTTATATAACTCTTGATATTTCTAAAAATGAATAATAAACGCTTAATTTCAGATGCATTGATACATTAAAACAGAACCCATTGACATCTCTGATTTCAGATGAATGTAACGAACACACAAGTAGACTTAAAATATAGCATATATTTTTTTCAGTCAAAGCTGGAACAGTAGCACCCATATTTCATACAATAAGTTCAACATATATTAATGAGGCTATGAAATACAATCAACCAGAGCAGATAAATAGTTTTTTTTATTCTGTAAATTCTTTAAATTAAAAGTGTATTATTAAGCTGCTGTTCCTAGCTCCAAATTGCTTTCACTTTGGATATGACCAGCATTTGGAATAAAACATTAGAAGAGTAATGAAGTACAGTAATTAATTACTTTTTGTTGTAACGCAGTAGTTGTAAGGCTTTACTAGGCCCACACAAAATCTCCGCAGATTTTTAGCCCATCATCGAGTCTATTTATTTTCATGTGTAAATTTATCTTTGTTCGTTTTTATTGATATAATTAAATGAATTCCAGTAATATTATTGACTAATATAAAAATGTTCATTTGATTTATTTACAATACAGTTTGTACAATACTTTTAGTAGATATATTATATGAGAGACTTGCTTTGTTTACCAAATAAGTGGATCTAATTGGGATTGCATTGTAAACAATTAAGGTTAAAAAGGTACCATTTTTATTTAATATATTAAGTTTTCAGTTATGATACTCCTAAAAACTTTTTACAAAGTTCTGAAATAGCAAAAACTGTCCACAGATTCTGTCTGGCACTAGGCATTACTAATCAATATTCTGTATTATGTTACTCTGTACACGTTCAGTAACACTTGCATTACGACACACTTTTCACCCAAAATTAAATGTTAAAAGAGAAAAAACATCACAAGATATTAAACACAATATTACGTTTTTGTCGATGGAAGGCACATCTTGAAAACAGTCAAAGGCGTAGTGTTATGATGCCATGAATGAGTGTGGGAGTTGTAGTCTTCACATCAGACAGGACTCAATCAGAAATCATGTTCATGGATGAGCTTCTCAACTGGTGGGTCACGACCTAAATGTGAATCGACTAAATGTTTTGAGTGGGTCACATCGTGTACTTGTGATGCACAACTTTAATTTCAAAAGTTGTGTGTGAAAGCAGCAAAGAGCGAGTGGTTTCAGTGGTAGTGTGGAGGCAACGCACATCTAATGCTCCAGCACATAAATTCCTGCCGCTTTCACAATTAAGTGTCAGTTTAAACTGTGAGTCTGCTTGCCAGGTAAAAATACAAATATTTACTGTGTGTGAAATTCTGTGTCTGACATGAAAATCTTGCTAGACATGTTCATGATAGCAAATAAAAATAACACAAGCACTATTTTGTTATGTTACGAATTAATATGTCTCTCATTAAAAGAAAAATAAACTTTCCCAAGCAGTCAGCTGTTATACTTTGCTCACAGCACTCTTCAAATAGCATGCACAAAACATTTTATTCATCACTTCATTATAAATAAAGGGAAAAAATATGACCAGCACTCAAATTCTTTTTAAACAACTGTCGTGGCTCTTGATACTTTACTATTATTTAATTGAATGATCAAAAATAGTTTTGGTGGTGCTATTTAGTGTTAGATAACCAAAAAAGAAAAGAAAATTGGGTTATTAATTACTCACCCTTATGTTGTTTCAAACTTATGTGCGTACAAAAGTATTCTTGTAAATTTAAATATTACAATTAAACCACTGTAGACACATGGTCTGTTTTGAGAATTATTTATTTGTTTTGTTTTGGTGTTTTTCTGGACTTTGAATGTCTCATGACCGTTGATGGCCATAGAGGAAGAGGGAGATTTCAGATTTACTTTGTTCAACAACAGAAAGCCCCCATGAAATCAAAACTAACCATATGATTTTGTTAGATCACATTGCTAGTTTTTTTGGTGAACAAATCATTTGTGCATGTCATTGAGAAAACAAATAGCTTGTCCTTCTAATCATTGATTAATAATTGAAATCTGAAAATGCACTTCCTGATTTTTTCAGTTAAATTGTCTGATTACGCATATCTTAGGTATCGGGAGTGTCTAACATATTTAACTACGTCTCTCCAACTGTCAGTTTAGACAACTAACAGAAATGGTGTGCAGGTGTGAGCAGGAATCCCCATCTTTCCGAATGAAGTGCCTACTTTACTACATCCAATCAGCTCGCAGTAGAAAAACAAGCCACACCCACTGTTTTCTCATTTAAAACTCTGTTTCTCTAGGAACTGCATCACAATATGAACAAAAAAATAGTCACAGCTTTCAGTTCGTGTGAACTTTAAAATCACATGAAAGAGTTTAATTGATGGGGTGATTTTTAACTTTTGGGTTAGCTCTACCCTTTAATAACATAATAAAAAAAATTGGGTGAACTTACCCTTCAATGTTTATTCATAGATACTTATAAAGATGGATGGATGGATGCATGTATGTATGTATGAATGGATAGGTGGATGGGTGGGTGGGTGTATGGATAAATTGATGGATGGATACATAGATGGATAAATGGATGGATACGTGGATGGATGGATAAATAGATCGATAGATAGATAGATTGATTGATCAATGAATGGATCGATGTTTAAAAATGTGGCCAATTTGTAAACATCAGATTTCCGTGGTCCTAAACTGACCTGTCCCACATAAGCAAAAGAACAGCTATACAGTGTAAACTTTCTGATTGTGTACACACTGTGTATAATGATTCTGCAGACAACCACAGTATATTTTCTGAAGTGTAAATGGTTGTTTTGTTAGTAGTGATGCTACACAGGCTCATTCTGAAAACGTAGCCCTATATACATTTCTGGAGATTGGTATGGAGGTGGTATGACCGCTTAGCTCTGTGTGGATGGCTTTCCCGCTGTTACAGTTCCAGTTTGTCCAGTAGCTCGCCATGCACGTAGGCGGACTTGAGAAACAGTGAGGGTTTGACTGGATTTGAGTCCGGCGTATAACAGTTTCAGAAAGCAGAAACAGAAAGGCAAAAAATAAAATAAACAAGTAAATAACAGGGTGAGAATGTGGTCAATTCTGAAAACGTAGTACGAATCAGGCGAGGGCTTTTCATTTTCTGTTGGGTTTAGACAAGTGGGTGTTCGGGTCAATCGGTGCTTTTGAAAACACTATTGGTTGGGTCTAGGGAAGGAGGTGGGTGGGTCAATTGATCGGTCAGTCATTCAGTCAGTCGACAGCAGCCTCTGGTGGATTTACGCGAGAAGAGCAGGTGCGAATGGCACTCGTGAGAGACATTTGAGATCTCAAAAAGCATACACAGAAACCTCTGGTGGATTCGTGAAAAAAAAACCAGCAAAAAATCTCCTAGGACGCATTTGGCGCTCTCCAGAAATGTATATAGCGGTACGTTTTTAGAATGAGCCTGGGTTGTACTAATGTGCATCTCAGTGTCTGAAACCTTAAATTTGTGTTATGTAATTAAAAAAATGAAAAGTAATCTATGACAAGTGCAGATTTAATACCACATATGAAAGTGGCACACTTAGTATTAAAAATATCAGACGCCATGGACTTTCTGTTCACCCTGGGAAACAAAAACAGATCAGAGGCACTGCAGTGTGAACATAGACTCTAAATAACATTATTCAAGTGGTTTTGTTTGTTTTTTTATATTTTAATAAAAAATCGTATGTATTGTGCCATCAAGTTTGCTTCTGTAGTAACTCAAAAGGAATACAGCATCATGTAACACTACAATTCTAAGACAGCAATATTGTAAGGTTCAATTTCGTATTACTTATTTTTTTTTGCAATAAGTCATGAAAGTGAAGTGATTTTAGCTCTCGCATACTGGGATGTCTCTTTCTGCACAATGCTTAGGGTGTATCTGCCACAGAAAAGCACTTGTCAGTCTATTTAAACCATTTTAAGAACTCATTAAACACATTCTGCTCCTTCTTTGTGCTCATCCACGTAATGTACTGTAATGTAAATGAGCAACACTGTGCTGTTGATTGACATTATATATGGCCCAGCTAACCGTTCATCCCCTGATGTGCTCTCGAAGACACTTAGAAAACCCCTGGAATGCAGAATATAGAAAAAAATTAACTCATAGCCTTTAAGAATTGATTTCAAGTTGTTTTTTAAACAAATGATACATATTTTTGCCAGCACTATGTCTAATAGAGTAGTTATATCAACCCACATTTACATCATGCATTAAGGTTTTTGTATTATTGAAGTCATGCAACTTTAACCAATCACGCTTGATGCCATACTAATCACAAAGCTCTCTATCTCATACTTTATTTACTTTTCAACTGTGCTAAAGACATTCTAAGAGTAAAATCAAGTAATTATGAGCTTGCTCTTGTAAATGAAAGCATCTCCATAACACTTTATAATAACAGTACATGAATAATCGTGTAATAATACCTGAATTGAATGAAACTTGCATGAAACTTGAGTATTATCAAGGTCTAATGGAATCATACATAAATAACGGCCAATTTAGCTACATCTTCTCTATGTTTGATAGTTCATGCATTAATTAACTTGTGGGGAGAAAATGAAACATGCGTGAGAATAAATAAGAAGAACTCCGACTTTGAATTTAACATGGAAGATTTAAAACAGTTATATAAATGTTTGTTTTTCCATGTGCAGTTATGTGACATACTGTGTAGTGACTGGATACAAGTGTGGTGTCTTACGTGCATTAAACTATTCAAATGTAGTCTCATTCATTTTGAGATTTTAGTTGTTGATTTAAAATGTTTAGTTATAGCTATTTTCCATGACTTTCCATCAACGGGATGTTTATTAGTATCCCACAATACCATAATGCTGACATTTTAATGTAATAAATATTCCTTATTTTGTAATTGTAAATTATCATTAAAGACAAGTTTGCATCTGCATACACTGTAAAAAAATGCTGGGTTCCACACAATCAGTGTTGGGACATTCATTCATTCATTTATTTTCCTTAGGATTTGTCTCTGATTTGTCAGATGTCGCCACAGCGGAATGAACCAACTATTCCAGCATATGTTTAACGCAGTGTATGCCCTTCCAGTCGCAACCCTATACTGTGAAACACCTATACACTATCACATTCAAACATGCACTCGTACACTACAGCCAATTTTGTTCACCCAATTCACCTATACCCACGCAAACACGCAACTCCACATAGAAATGCCAACTGGTACAGCCGGAAGTCTAACCAGCGAACTTCTTGCTGTGAGGCAACAGAGCTAGCCACTGAGCCACTGAGTCACGGAGCCACCCGTGTTGGGACATGAAAGAACTTGTTACTCAATAAGTTAACAGATTAAAAATATTAGTTAACTTATTAGTTGTTGTTTTTTTTTCCTAATTTAAGTGGATTGAACATAAAACAAGTAAGTTGTCGCCAAAACTCAAAAATTGTGTTGTTTCATGTATTTTTGACTGTATATTTTTAGCTTTGATTAGCATTAGCATAAACTGCTTCTTTTACTGGTATGTTTGGACTTTCTTTTGTGTCCATATATTGAAAGAAATAAAGCGTATTTTTAAGATTTACTTTTTCTACTTATGGTGTATATTAAAATAATGTGTGCGTAGTGCATGTTTATTTAAGGAATTTGCTTTAATTTACTTACTTAATAATAATAATAATAATAATAATAATAATAATAATAATAATTCCTTACATTTATATTGCGCTTTTCTGGGCTCTCAAAGCGCTTTACACATTGGGGGAATCTCCATCCACCACCACCACCACTACTTTCGGTCATCCAATACCTATTGACATTTTCCTTAGTAGAAGAGTAAAGAACTTTTTTTCCCGATATTGTTGATTTATTAAAAGCATCTAAAACAGGGGTCACTGATCTCGGTCCTGAAGGGCCAGTGTCCCTGCAGGGTTTAGCTCCAACTTGCCTGAACACACCTGGCTGGGTGTTTCAAGTATACCTAGTAAGACCTTGATAAGCTCGTTTAGGTGTGTTTGATTAGAGTTGGAGCTAAAATCTGCAGGACACCGGCCCTCCAGGAACAAGTTTGGTGACCCCTGGTCTAAAAGATTCCCGTTCCATTTAAGAGACCAAAAAAAATTACAGGTAAAATCTAATAAATAGCAGTGCATCCAGCCAATACATTGAGGTGAAGTGAAAATATTCACAATATTATTACCTTTAATCTAGGGGTGTGACGATAACCACGTCACGCATTACTGTAATGAGACGTCAACCGCAGTGATGTGGTTATTACTGTCATCACCGTTCATTATTTGTTTATTATTTATTTTTGCTCATGAAACTTTCAGGAGTGTATAGAAAAACAGAATAAATCAAATAAATAGAATAAAATGCCTGCCCTGAATATTTTTCACTTAGATTACAAATTTAGATTACAAAACAAAAACACTGACTAAATCCTTTTTAATAACTGGCAAATGCTGTTTTTTCATACTAAGTTTTTTTTTCTTCCCTCAAATAAATATAGCAGGCCTACTAACTCAAATCAATAAGCATTTTTAATGCACTGCTGTAATTCCTATATCACAAACCTTTATCAACATTTTTAATACAAGTCATTATTTTAAAGATTATGAATTGAGAATCTGATTTTACCACAGCTGTGCACTTTCATTTTCTCGTCACAGCCCTACTTTAATCCACAGTCCCAAAAAACAGTTGACAGCACACTAACAACTCACTCTTCACTACATTTTGGTGCATAAATCACAATATGGAGGCACAGAAGGAAAAATAAATAGCCAAAACTAGTTGATGACAATTAGGGCAGAACAATAGTATATCGTATGAGCATTGATATCACAATGTGTGTATCCACAATAGTCACATCTCAAAATGTGATTGTTTATTAAAGATTAAAAGTAAAAGGTATTTTTTATTATTATTTATATGATGATGACCATGTCATTTTACATTTCATTTGTACTTGATTACTGATACACTCCCAGAAAAACATAAAGCACTGTTTATTCTTTTATTTCTGCTCTTTTGTATTTATATGTGCTTGAAATTTATTATATTTTATGCAGATGCTTGTCATAGAAAAAATATGTAATTATCCCAGTTGATCTAAATTATTGAAATGTTCCCAAATATAGAATTTAAATCATCATTTAATTCATATTTAATTCATTCCATTTAATCATATTATATTCATATCAAAATATATATTGCAGCAAAACTAAATATCGCAATTACAGATTTTTCCAATATCACGCAGCCCTAGTTAGTATTTCATTAATAGTAATGACACAAAAATAACACTGAACTAATACTGAGCAATTCAGTGATTAATTCTGCAAATTACATTTTAATTATGACATTTTATACATTTAATTAAAACTCAACTTTGTTAAAAACTCTTTAAAAACTTCTTTAATAGTTAATTAATGCATGAACATGTATAATAATACATAACGCAAGCGTGTACTAACATGTAGTAAAGGTTACTGTTATTCATATGTACTGTAACTCCATTTGCAGTTGCAGCTAAGTTTAGCTCTTCACTGATCATATTCTTTTCCTGCCTTCATTAATTATCTCTAGTACATGGTTATTCGTGTAATGTTATTTTAAATTGTTACAAGCAATTTTACAACACACTAAAAGTTTGAAAGTGAGTTTGTAAGAGGTCTAGGTATCCAGATTTTCTCTCCTTATTTTCCTGTCATTATTCATAAGAATACATGTTATAGCAACCTATAACAGCGCAGGTAATAAGACATTTTATTTTTCATAAAAACACTTGAACAGGTAATGAGAGCAGAGACTTGCAAGCTGAAGGGATTTTAAATTTAGTGTGTGCTGTAGCAATGGCACTTTTCTTGTGGGTTTTGACAATTCGGTTTCCGTGTATCTTCATAGCATGTGCGAGCATATAGCGCTGAATATACAAGCCCAACACACCTCCTTATCTCCCAGATATGCCCTGCAACGGACCTGTCTGCAGCTTAATCCATCCCTCTGACAGCTTGCTGTGACAGGATTTCCATATATCTTATTTTAGCGCATAGCATAAAAGAGCGGTTTTGAGACTTTCACACTCATGGCACTTAATAATATTATGATAAATAAAATATAATATAATAAGAGTTGTCTACTAAAAGCAGTTGATTTTTCTATTTAAAAATATGTTCGGATAATAAAGCGACTTTATTATTCTCTGTTCAAATCAATGGTATTTATTCCCCTGTTAATTGCAAGATGTCTCGATTAAACCAAGAAAGCAGGGACAGAAAATTAGGTTTTGCCAAAGAGATAAACATGATTTAGCCCTGTTAGATATAGTGCTACAAATATAGTGCGTCTTTCAGTCACTAGTTCCTATGAATTGTTGCTTGTGCTTCATTGTGCAGGCTCATTACACAGCATTAAATGGCAGTAATGATGCTCAATTCATCAGTCAAATTGGAAAAGTATATTTTGCATGTAAATTGCCTAAACAGCAATACTTGTTTTTGTTCGGCATCATCAGAAATGTCCGTGCAGCCCCATTTGATGGAAGGATTTGTTCTTTTTTGTTATGATAAATTGCAGAAGATCAGCAGAATTTGATGTTCTGTTTGACTGCCATCATGCTACGCTGACACTTCTACATGACATATTTTGCTAACAGATGTATTTTTCTCTTCTTTTTTCCAGACTGCCTGTAAATGTTTGGGGAGAGAAAATCAGCAGGCATTAAATTATGAATGTTGAACAAGATGACCTCTTTCCATCAGCGCCAGATGTTGAGAGGTCCTAGATGGAAAGGGGCTTGGTTTGACCCCTTGTTTCTCCTGCTTTTAGCCCTGCAGTTGCTTGTTGTCGCTGGACTGGTGCGAGCCCAAACCTGTCCATCCGTATGTTCCTGCAGTAATCAGTTTAGCAAGGTCATCTGCACACGCAGAGGGCTAAAAGATGTCCCTGATGGCGTTTCCACTAACACACGCTATCTAAACCTCCAGGACAATCAAATCCAGGTCATCAAAGTGGACAGTTTCAAGCATCTACGGCACCTTGAGATCCTGCAGCTTAGCAGAAACCACATCCGCAACATTGAGATTGGCGCCTTTAATGGGCTGACCAGCCTTAACACACTGGAGCTATTTGACAATCGTCTTACGACCATCCCCAATGGCGCCTTTGAGTACCTATCAAAACTAAAAGAGCTGTGGCTTAGGAATAACCCTATCGAGAGCATACCGTCTGATGCCTTCAGTCGCTTGCCCTCCCTTCGCCGGCTGGACTTGGGGGAGCTAAAGCGTCTCTCCTACATCTCGAGTGGGGCATTTCAGGGCTTGAGTAACCTTCGCTACCTGAATCTGGGCATGTGTAACCTCAAAGAGGTCCCAAACATTCAGCCCTTAATTCGCCTGGATGAGCTGGAGATGTCCGGGAACCAACTCACTGTCATCCAGCCCAGCTCTTTTAAGGGTCTTGTTCATCTCCAGAAGCTGTGGATGATGCACGCCCAAGTCCAAACCATAGAGCGCAACTCTTTTGACGACCTGCACTCTTTGCGAGAACTCAACCTGGCTCATAACAACCTTACCTTTTTACCCCATGATCTCTACACGCCTTTGCACCACCTGCAAAGAGTGCACTTGCATCACAATCCCTGGAACTGCAACTGTGATATTCTTTGGCTGAGCTGGTGGCTGAGAGAGACCGTACCAACCAACACCAGCTGCTGCGCTCGCTGTAATTCCCCTCCCAGCCTCAAGGGGCGCTACATCGGCGAGCTAGACCAGAGCTACTTTCAGTGCTACGCACCTGTTATCATCGAGCCACCTGTCGACCTCAATTTGACTGAAGGAATGGCAGCAGAGCTCAAATGCCGGACGAATTCAGTGACTTCAGTCAGCTGGCTAACACCAAATGGCTCCATCATAACACATGGGGCACTCAAGATGCGCATCACCGTCCAAAATGACGGAACACTAAACTTCACCAACGTTACTCTTCAGGACACAGGAACCTACACTTGCTATGTAAGCAACATGCTAGGCAACACTTCGGCCTCGGCAGTCCTCAATGTGACGTCAATTGACAACAGCGGCTTTAGTTACTTCACAACAGTCACCGTAGAGACAATTGAAACCCCAATCGATGGGGAGAGCAGGACACCCGTCCAGCCTTCTTTTGGCTGGGCTTCCTCCTCGACCACAAGGGGAACGCCGATTGCCACAGAGAGAGCGTACACCATCCCTGTGACGGAAATAGACATTGATGGTGCTCTCAACGGTTTGGAGGAGGTGATGAAGACCACCAAGATCATCATCGGCTGCTTTGTGGCCATCACGCTCATGGCGGCCGTCATGCTCATAATATTTTACAAGATGCGCAAGCAGCACCACCAGCAGGATCACGACGGGCCGAGTCGCAGCATGGAGATCATCAGCGTACACGAGGACCTGACCAGGGTTCCTGCCATGGAGAGTCATCTGACTCTTCCACCCCTGGAGCATGACCATTACAACCACTATAACTCCTACAAAACTGCGTATAACCACGTGTCTGCTCTCAGCTCGCTGCATAGTTCTGTGCATGAACCTTTACTAATCCAAGCCAGCTCAAAGGATAACGTACAGGAGACGCAAATTTGACAACGTTGGGTGAAACGAACTCTACTAATGCTGTTTCAGTTTTGAAGATGACAGTGTGGATTAAGACATTCAGCAGCATCATTAAGAGCCAGGGTGTATGTATCATTATTTTAACAAGTGTCTTTACAAATCTTATTTATTTAAAGATATGTGAAGTGACTGAGTCATGAAATCATGAGAAAGATTATCTCTTTTTTATTTCTAAACTGATTAATGAATGGGTTATTTCCATCTGCTGGTATAGAATCAAGTCCAACTGCCATTCTTATCAATGAGATTTTATTTTTAGTCGTGGCACATTACATCCATTGCTCCAGTGTGTTTTCAATTTTGGAGACTGCAAACAAAACCTGGCCCCCGAAAACAGCAGGCGTTAAATCACATGGAGCTCTTAAGATGTGAATGGTGGGCCTGATGGATACGGCAACTCTAGAGAGGTGTATAAATGGTTACATTTCCCCATGAAAAATCCTGTTAGTGAACAAAAAAGGAAAAGCTTTCATTGTCAGGGCCCGGATTATTCTCCAAATGCAGCTTGTGGGGAAGGAAATATTCCCTGTATTTATAGAAGCGACTGTTCTGAACACACGACTTCAATTCAGAAAATTGGTTTGCATAATTGCCTTGAATTACGGTTCTCGAGTCAAGTTATTATCGAAAATACTCTACGGCATTTCGGCATTCAGCATTATTTGCGAAATCTGTAAATCTATTTATAGCTGTAAATGTCAACATATTAGATGGATTTTATACATCAGTGAGCATCAAGGTAGTACAATTACAGTCGCGGTGCCACATGTGTGGGATGTAACTGGGGTTTTTTCATGACATGCAAGATACTGTATGAAATAACCCAGAATGGCTGAGGGAATATGATTTCTAAGATTGCGCATTGTGCGGGTGTCTGACAAAAATGACTATGAGGAAATGAATAATGAAATAAAAAATAGCCTGCTAATGTCACCATGGAAACCAGTGACCTAGTGGAAAACACACCAAGCAAAATCAGAGTGCTACCCAGTGCTTAAAACACGCAATGTTTTTTTTTGTTGTTTTTTTTTTTTTTTGAGAGAGAGATCTGCATTTGTTTTTCCAATTGAAGTGATTTGTAAACCACAGGTTCTTGCTGTGAACGTGCGCTTTTGTATGTCTGAGTCTTATCTACCGCATAATATCAGTAATTATTTTACCAGTCATTGAGTGTTTTTTTGATTCTGTTGTGCATTTCTGGAATGGTTTATTGGACCGGCAACTGCATACCTCACCTAACATGATGATGATGATGATGATGAATGTGCGTCCATGTGTGTGAAGCATTGTGTGTTTCTATATGTTTATATGCTCCAGCAGGAAACTCTGTTTTTCACCCGGCTTGTGTATTGCTTTCTCAAACTGTTTCTCAGAGTTGATAAAACCTGATGTGTGATGTCTCTCTCTCTCTCTCCTCCCTGTTTTAATCATTTTGGACAGCATGATAAGAAGAAGTGATACTGGTCTCACCAGTCAACTGCTGAAGTAAACCTAATAGGTTCATATGTCAAAGGCATCAGAAAGGTACACGAAGAATATACCTCTAATTCATCACACGTGCTGACAAGTTTCATTTGAAATAGATGTGTTTGCCAGCAGGGAATTCATCAAACAGCATTTTGTACGTAAGCTTGTAATCTTACATTTTCGCATTGAATTAACCGAGTCGTCTACTGAATGTGACAAGTTTCAAATCAAAGTCGATCTCATATGATTATTTTTTACATTTAATTCTATGACCCCTTTTATGTTCGCCTCATTCATATATGGAAGATGAATTATAACCTTATGTTAAGCATTTCATAAATGATGAACTGTTGCTTCCCAGCATATGTGTTTTTTATTAATTATTTTTTGTATGCAATTAAAAAAAGAATCCTGCCCTTTTTATTGTACATATTAGGTGGGATAAATTGGGACGCTAGAAGAAAATAAACAGCATTGGGCTGTTGAAAAAAAAAAGAATCATGAAAATGTCTCTGTTTTCAGAGGAGGGTCTGTACATGAATGCTATAGCTTGATCCAATCTGCTTCAGTGTTCCTGAGCACTACACCGGTTACAGAGGCTACTATGGCTAGATCATTGAATCCTAGAAAATCAGTGTTGGACTAAGCAGATTCTCGTTTCTTTTCTTCTCGTGATTTGTTTGTTACTGGTAACTCATTTTAGATTTCTATGCTGAACTGAAGTGATTTTTTGGCAAGAGAATGTCTCTTTATTGACATGTTTCTACAAGAACTGTTACTGAAAATAACCAATAATATTTCTGTCAAACTACATATTTGCTGATCAGTTCATAATGCTATGGGGATACAGCTAACTAAGCGTTAACCATGAAAAAAAAATACCAGAGATTGTAGTTCATACGGTACATGCTGTAAATGTAAATAAAATGTTTTTTTTTTCTAAAGTGTGAAGTCTTTTTCCCAAGTGTTTTAAATGATCTGAATTAATGCTCATTTTTACAGTCCAGAATGTGCAATTCCAGTATTCTCTATACAAAAGCTATAAATAACAGCTGGTGAATCATACTGAGAACAGCCAAGCAGTGCCATTAGTTCTCAAGGTATATGTTAACCTCATCTGAAGCCTTACATTTTATACCCTATATGTTATTAGATATAATAACATGCTTCATCATTAAAATACATGTCTTCCTTGTGGCTCAAGCTTTAATAGAAAGTGTGAGATATACTGTAAAAATAGACCTGTGCTTCGTTTTCTTCAACATAAAGTTTTCATTATTTTACTGTTACATTCATATGATGTATGAAACCCCCACAGTCCAAAAACATGCGCTATAGGTGAATTGAGTAAACTAAATTGGCCATAAGGTATGAGTGTGAATGTGAGAGTGTATGGGTGTTTTCCAGTATTGGGATGTGGCTGGAAGGGCGTCCACTGTGTAAAACATATGCTGGATAAATTGGCGGTTCATTCCGCTGTGGTGACTCCTGATAAATAAAGGGATTAAGTCAAAGGAAAATTAATGAATGATGTATAAAACATATCTTTTCCTCACATTATCATGTATTAAAACCATTGTGTGAATTACAGGAGGATTAATTAACAAATTAACTTAATTAACTTGTATATTGCATAATATTAATAATTAATAAAACACTTCATATAAATATACATTTATAATAATGAGGGGGGGGGGGGGGGGGATCTCCTCATCCACCACCAGTATGCACCATCCACCCGGATGACGTGACGGCAGCCATCTTGTGCCAGACCACACAGGTGATTTGTTGAGAGGAGACAGAGTGATGAAGCCAGTTATGATATGGGGATTGTTAGGAGGCCATGATGGACAGAGGCCAGTAGGCAAATTTGGCCAGCATGCCAGGGTTAAACCTCTACTCTTTTTCAAAGGACATCCTGGGATTTTTAACAACCACAGAGAGTCAGGACCTCGGTTTAACGTCTTATTCGAAAGATGGTGCTCACTGAGCAGTATAGAGTCCCCATCAATATACTGGGGCGTTAGTACCCTCACAGACCACAGGTCGAGCGCCCCCTGCTGGCCTCACTAACATCACTTTTATTTTTTGTCAAATAAGTTTTATTGAAGACACCGATTAAGAAAGAAAAGGATTCTCTGTTTACATATTTTGTATACATATAATATAGGCAAAGCAAAAAACAAAACAAAAGGAAAGGCAATATGAAAATCATGATAAAAAAAATGCAAAAAGCACCCACATAACAAGGCAGCTTGTTACAAAGACCTGTTTGAACAACAGAGTATGATGACAAAGCATATTACATTACAGAAATAATGCGTTATTCCACAAGGTTTTTTCTAAGGTAACAGATAAAAGGATTCAATTTTTCAAATAGCACCTAATTCACTCTAAATATAACATAGAGGTAATTTTCCAAGTCACACTCCACTTTTATTAACACCACATTTGAACACCCCTATATTGGGTCATACCATTGTGAATGCAATCAGAGATTACTGTAGGGCAGAATACATCACACTCAATATCCCTCAAACACTGAAAACTTAAATGAGTTTGATTAATAAATTAGCTCTAATTGAATTATGGTTCACTGAAGTATTTATTTCACGAATGTCAGCAAAAAAAAATTCCGTATTTGGAACTCCACCCCTATTCTCAATCATTTGCACTCTGATTAAAAAACACACATTTCATATTTGATTTTAACAAGTCGAAGCTTACAGTATGTGACACATTCCTGTAACACTCGTGTTGTTTTATTCTCACGAGGGAACAAATATAGATCTAAAACATTCACTGATAAGTGCTAATGCTAATGTGCTAAACATTTAAAATACATAAATACATTTCATATAGCAAATTAATTAATGCCCAGAAGTATATTCATTTTCCTAGTGTCTTATTTATCGGAGGTCGCCACAGTGGAATGAACCACCAACTATTCCGGCATATGTTTTACACAGCAGATGCCCTTCCAGCTGCAACTCGGTATTGGGAAACCATTCCATTCACATTCCATACACACACACACTCATTCACATTTGGTCAATTTAGTTTATTTAATTCACCTATACCGCATGTTTTTGGATGTGTGGGGGAAACTGGATCACCCGAAGAAAGCCCACGCCAACATGGGGAGAACATGCAAACTCCACACAGAAATACCAACTGACCCAGCCGGGACTCAAACCAGCGACCTTCTTGCTGTAAGGCGACAGTGCTAACCACTAAGCCACCGTTCTGCTAATTCCAAATGAAATGTCTTACACGTAATGTCACTGTTGCATAGATGTTTTTCTTTCCCTTTTCAAGCAAATATGAGCAAAACTAGAAATAGCTGCTTGTGGGTGTTAGGAATATGACTGAACTTTTACTTGCCTTAAGACTGGTTGAGAAAGACCTATACTGCAATTAAGACGTGTTCATGAAAACCTACAGTATTTAGAATACTGCTACTACTAATCATATTTAGAAGTACTCCACTACATCTGCTATGACCTTTTGCTTTTATTTAAATAGATTTGCGAGTGCGGTGTCAGAGATTAAAATGAAAAAGAAAATCTCCTTTTGCATATTTCTACTTATTTTCTGTGGAAAAATCTAATCATTCTTAAATCAAGACACATTTCCAGAAACTAATTGCCAGATATGCTAAAAGATTGTGCCAATGCAGCCCCTTCTTTAAGTCCATGCACTGTTATTTTTATTGCTAACATTTATGCACATTTTGTTGTAGGAGTTTCTCGTTAAAAGTATTTAAATAAATCTTGCAAAGAGATTCATTAAGGTCTATACAGAAGAAAAGTGCCAATAGGTAATGGGTAAGTGAGGGTATTTAGGTGGTTTGTTCTGCAGGGTCAGAAAAAAAAATATTATGGGGGCTAATAATATTGATCTTAAAATAGCTTGGAAAAAAATGAAAACTGCTTATATTCTAGCCAAACTAAAAGTAAGGTTGTGTAAATGGGGCGGCACGGTGGCTCAGTGGCTAGCACTGTCGCCTCACAGCAAGAAGGTCGCTGGTTCGAGTTCTAGCTAAACCAGAAAGCATTTCTCTGTGGAGTTTGCATGTTCTTCCCGTGTTCGTGTGCATTATCTCTGGGTGCTCCTGTTTCCCCTACAGTCCAAAGACGGTATAGATTAATTGGGTAAACAAAACTTGCCGTGGAGTGTGTGTGTGTCTTTGTGTGCGTTAAAATGAGAGTGTATGGGTGTTTCCCAGTACTTGGCTGCAGCTGGATGGGCATCCGCTGTGTAAAACATATGCTGGAATAGTTAACGGTTCATTTCGCTGTGGCGACTCCTGATAAATAAGGGACTTAGCTGAAGGAAAATGAATGAATATTGTGCAAATTTCCGTGGTTTGTCAAACTGCATATTTAGATATATTATTTATTGAATTATTTATTATTTTATGTTATGGGAGATTTGCTCCACCATGTAAATTAAAAAAAAAATCTCATTCTTCACAATTTCTTCTTTTAATTGTTAGTTTACATCTCACAATTCTGTTAAAATTAAACTTTTCTAAAAAAAAAAAAAAAAAAAATCACATTTTTGTGTCTTACAATTAACAGTTCTATATTTGCAATTGTTTTTTTTTTTTTCTTTTTTGCAGGATTGTAACTTTTCTATATCAGAATTCATATCTCACTGCAAATGTAAACTCTGAATTGAGAAAAATAAAGTTACAATTGAGATAAATACAATACACTCAACTCATCGTGAAAATTATCCTGATGTAATAGCACACAATTTGACAATGGTGCAGTCTGTTTCAGTTCTTCAAAATAGCAACACGTCAACAATGTGCCTCAATTTATACTCATAAGCTCAAGATTTTTATTTTATTTTTTTCCTAATCATAGAGAGACGTGGGCTTCCACGGTAAAGTTATACCCCATCCACTGACAAACATAGTGTATCCACAAAAAGGAAGCATGTACATATATATGCGTAAAATAAATAATACAACTAATCATAATAACATTATACAAATGCAAATTGTCATGAATGAACTAAAAAAAAGCCCCCATGAAGGCAGTGGTTTTTATATTTATGTAGAAAATAATATTTTTTGTAACATTTTAATTGCTTTCATATGAAAAGATATTTGTGTATCGCTGTACACCCTGTGTGTATTGAGCGATGTGTAAGCGTTTGGACCTGCAGGCGTATAACTAACATGCTCTGCGCTGGACTTTAGACCAGATTTTTGGTGGTCAATGGCGTGGTCTAATTCAGTTCTTCAAAATAGCAACGCTCCAACACTTCACTTCAATTTGAACTATTTTAAGCTCAAGATTTTTTTTTCTACACTGTAATACTCAATAAGTTAAGGTAACTCCAGCCTGATCTCACAAGAAAACGTAAGTATTTTACATTTTGTCAGTTTAGTGGCTAATTCGTACAAGTTAATTCGTACGAAATTGTACAATTTTAAAAATGAGGCGTGGCACCTAACCCCACCCCTAAACCCAACTGTCATTGGGGGATGAGCAAATCGTGCTAAATTGTATGAATTAGATCGTACGAATTCATACAAATTAGCCACTAAATCAAAAAGTTACGAATTGCCGTGAGATTGTGTTGGTAACTCAAACCATTTGAGGAAACTGATTGCAACAAACTATTTAAGTTTAAAAACTAATCCTAATGAGTACTGTGAACTTGATCCATTTGAGTAAATGAAGCATTTGGAGCACAGTAAAACCCAATAAATTAAGAGAACTCAAACCAATTGAGTACTGTAAAACCCAATAAGTTAAAGAGCCCATATTATGGGTTTTTGAAAATGCCCTTCCATGTAGTGTGTAACACAGCTCTAAGTGAAGTGAAATATCCAGCTAAGGCTTAAATCTGTAAGTGTACAGTGTTTAAAACTATTGATTCATCTATAAAAGAGTCGACTCATAGTGCTTCAAATGAGTCGTCTTGATAACGAGTCATTAGGTGTTTCGTGATGACGCAGCTACGAAACACAAGTAGTTGGGCGCGCAAACCCGGGAGATTTGAAACCTGTGGCCCCACCCACTAACAGAAAAAAAGTCTCACACACACACACAGAGACACACACAGACACACAGACAGACACCGGTCGAATGAAGTCACGCTATGCAGATGGATATTATTGAGTCTAATTAAAGAGGAAACCTCAGCATTATAGCCCAGCCTTGAGCAGTTCTGAGTGCTTCTGAAAACTATATGCTTTCAAAGAAGACTTCATCAGTTTGTTAAAGGAAGGATCAGTGAAGACTGTCTGAACATGGATCAGTGCATCATGGATCAGTTTCTTCCCCCATTTCACCAGTGTAAGTACGTGCGATTAAAATTATTGCCTCGTTTACTCTATCTTGCAAATTATGTATTTAGTTGTGTTTTGTTACTTGTAACCGCGTGTACTGTATCAGGTTAACTCTATATATTCTCATATCACATGTAAAGCCACGTTGAAAACGCGAAGCGTGCCGCTTTGATTACGGATCGTCAGCTGTTTACACACATGCAACGGTCAAGTAATGTGTGTGTGTGTGTGTCTCCTCGTGTGTGTAACGCACGGGTATTCGCGGATATAACTGAGCGCCGCGCCGCCTCAATTCAGCCGCTCCTCTATGGACGCGCCGGCCCTGTGTGTGTGTGTAACGCACGGGTATTCGCGGATATAACTGAGCGCCGTGCCCTCTCTATTCAGCCGCTCCTCTATGGATGCGCAGGCCCTGTGTGTGTGTGCGTGTGTGTGTATGTGGGTATGTGTGTGTGTGTGTGTGAAAAGAGCAAGAAGACTGTGACTAGGAGATCTCCTTGCCAGTTCTTGGACTTTTTGCTCAATAAAATAGTTAGTCGTCAGTATTTTCTAGTCCATCGTCTGTGTTTACATTCACCCACTGGCAGCCAAAATCCACTATGAACTGTGAGTAGCCACTGTGACGACTTTTATATTGTAGATTAGCAGCTGGGCATTTCACTCTGTCTGGCGCTGAAGCCTGTCAGTGTCGTCGACCAATCGCAGCAGGCTGTCATCGGTCCAATCAGCGCAGATTAGCTTCGCGCTGAGGATGGGTTTGGGAACAAATGAATCGCTGAACGATTCATATGGGAGTCGCTGGGATAATTAGGTAAAAATAAATGCAGATTATAAGACCATGAAAGTGTTGATTGACCTTGCATGCATATTAGACTGTTGTTGGAGACCCTTACAACCTAAATATGACCCTATTTCATGTATAATATGGGCTCTTTAAGGTAAATCAAACAGTTTGAGGAAACCAATTGCAACAAACCATTTGAGTTCAAAAACTAATCCTAATAAGTACTGTGAACTTGATCCATTTGAGTAAATGAAGCAATTGGAGCACAGTAAAGCCCAATAAATGAAGAGAACTCAGACCATTTGAGTCCTGTAAAACCCAATTAATTAAGGCAACTCAAATCATTTGAGGAAACCAATTGCTACAAACCATTTGAGTTAAAAACTGATCTATATGAGCACTGTGAACTTACTTCATTTAAGTTTAATTAACTCATTACCTTCAACACAGTTCAAAACATTTTTTAAATGAGTAGAATTAACTTTCAGTCAATTTTAAGTTAACTACACTTATTTCATTTGATAAGGTTGACTGATGGGTTTACAGGTGTATTAATTGAGATATTCATAGAGAGATCCACATAGATCCACATAGATAGTATAGATATACCACATCCATTGACAAACATATGCACAAAAAAATATGCATATTTGTAAAAATATATATATATTCTAAACACAATAATTTAGCTTTTTTTTGTATCACCAGTGGATCTACAAACCCACTGAGTCATTGTTTCTCATGCCAAAAAGAGACATTTTCAATGCATTAATTTATTATGATGAGTAATGGTCTGCATGAAGCAAAGCCGCAGACTCACATTGAACACTTTACGACCCTATGATATCAAATTGAGAGATGACTGACCCCCAGACATCCGCAGGCATATTTTGGTTTAAGACGAACGTGATTTTACAACACCTTCTGCTAAATTATGATCCACTTGACATCTAATACATAGGGTTGAGACTGAGGTCCTCGCAGCGCTTGAAACTTGTGAACTGAATTTATAGGCGCCCAGCATTGTCTCGTTTGCCACGTGATTAATTGTGCGGAGCCTCCTGACAGACGGAAGTACATCAGTTAATTAATTCTGCCAGGACAACGCCATTAAGCGCACAGGAAGAGGACGGGTATGAATACAGGTGCAGTCTCCGTGTCTGCCCACAGCGCCAACTGTAATAATTAATCTCTTCAGTGATTCACACAAGCTGTCTTCACATTTACAGGTAGCGGTATCTCCCATCACCGCAATTACTGCATGGATCAATTACAACAACATATTATTTGAGCGATGGCTGGTTCTTCTGAAAAAGACACTGTGCAGACTTTGGCATCTTTATCTTTTAAATAGTGCTGAGATAGTTATCTGCGGTTATGATCTATTCTGGTGGATTGGCAGCAAAGAGGGGATGAAATACGGAGAGCTTTGCTTCTGCCAGGAAGTCCACTTACTCCTCCTTTAGCAAACACATTTAGACGTCAATTCATCTTCGTCTCATATTCTTATGCTTATGCTAGGAGATTACTGTTATGAATAAAGGAATTTGACAAAGCACTTTCCAAATGTAAATGTAAACAACTTTATAACCGAAACCGTGTTAGAGCATTAGTATTTTCAGCAGCTAAAACTTGAACTTAAAGAGTTAGTTCACCAAAAAAATATTAATTATGCTCATGTTCCAAACCCCTGAGACCTTTGTTCGTCTTCATAACACAAATTAAGATTCTTTAGGTGAAATCTGGGAACTCTCTCGTTCTCTATAGAAGCACGGTTCTCGACTCTTTCAGAGTCTAGAAAAGAGCCAAAACATATCCTTAAAACAGGCCTTATGCCTTCAGTTTTTCAGAATATTATCAAGCTATGAGAATCCTTTTGTCAGCACATAAAACAAAAATAAAGTTGCTCTATTTTATCAGTCTAAATTCAAAGTCTAAAGCACATGGCACACAAGCACCAAGGGAGTGTCCAAATCAATTTTGCTATTTTAAGTACAGGAAAAACAGCTGTCATGCCAGGCGCATGCAGGTATAAAAGGGTTGTCCTTATTTGATGAGTTATGGTGTGTTTGGGGCATAACATGCATTAAACAAATCAGAGTCTCATCTCCCATTCCCTTTAGGAGTCCGTTGTGTTGTGCCATGGCGCATTCGCTTACATGACAGATTTTGTAAATGGAAAAATTGAATGCTTCACTCGTTAGAAAAGGATTAAAGACCATCTGTGCAAGGTTACATACTGTACAAAGAAGCCTCTTTCTTTCAACTGTGGGTTCGAGAAATGGTGGTAGACGTACTTCACTGAAAACATACAATACATATTTATTTCTGTAGTTTTGTTTGTTAAGCGCAAAGATTTGTTTCAAAGCTGTTTCTAAATTTAGTTATAATTTCCAACTAAGGAATAAATGATAAATAACAATAAATTGTGGTCAAAAAACATTTAGTTCAGATTGAAAGATTTTACCACAACTTTGCTCCACTGGTGTGGTTTCATTAAACTGAAAACATCAAGAACAATCTGGGAAATTAAATTACGGTTATTACAGTTTTGTAGAATAAAACAAATACAAAAACGTTGTTGGTATTGTTGTTTCTGTGTTCAGATTTCACTTTCCTAGTTTTAATCCCATTCTGGATGTGAAATTATTTCATAAATAATCATAGGAGCGTGGGGATTGACAAAATTGCCGTTTCGGTTTATATCATGGTTCAGTTCTTGTTACGGGCCCCAGGCACGGTGGCCGCAATAACAAAAAGAATTGTGATCTGTAAAATGAATGAAAACACTGAGATGAAAGCAAGACAGGACCACGCGATTCTCTCCAGATTACATCTATTAAATCATTTAAACTCAAGTACATTTCTTTAAATAAATGCATTCTCTGTCCAGCATATTTAATGTATATGGAACACAAATAAAGTGCATTTACATTAATTAGTTTCACTGATCAGATATATTAAATCTTCCTGCTGCACGTTCACTCAAATCAGAGTAGATATCCTACCAGTTACAAATAAGTGCAAAATTGCATTAATTTCCCTGAGACATAGTACTATCACAAATGTAAATTATTCAAAAGTATTATTCAACACTCAAAAATACACTGTATGTGCTAGAAATTAGCTTACTTAAACTGGGACTTTGCATTTTAAAGTGTACAGTAACTTTAACAGATCTTATAAAATCACACTGAAGAAATAAAGCTAATCGTAGTAATAATATTATCAAAACTGTAAACGGAATAGTATATATGTATATATAAAACTCTCACGCGCTTCCTTAACACGCTATAGACTGATTTCACGCGACCGCCATTTTTAAAAGCGAAATCGAGGCTGCGGTGGGAAGAAACCCGGAAGTATCATTTGAAGTTACATTGGAACGTTGTGTACTTGGCTGTATATCTTATCAGCGAAGAGACAGTGACACAAATTTATCATTTCACCACCTTCCAAGTGACCCGAAGGTCCGTTCTGTATAAATGGTGAAAATAAAAAGGCATATCAGAGCTCATTTTCAGCTAAGTTAAGTGAAATGGCACTAGTTAGCTAACATTTTCTTTCCCAAACACACATTTTAGACACCTTTTATCAAACTCGAGTTAATATACTGATTCTTTCACTATATTAGACTTGTCACGATACTGAATTAAATCAAAAACTGTCAATTTCCCGCTAACATTTAAGCCACTGTTGATGGCTTTCTTAAAACAGCGCTGATTTGCCATTGTATTCACGTGCTCAACAGAAATGCTTGTGATTGGCTGAGAAGGTCAACAGTTCACCCTCCGCTGTTTACCGAGCACAAACACAGACGAGTGATCTGCTTGATGACTCGACTGGTCTTCACGGCTACTTCGCGCCCCAGTCTCCGTGTATCTGTGTTTGCACTGGGTGAAGAGCGGTAAACTGAGTGCAAACACAGATACACGGAGACTGGAGCGCGAAGCAGCCGTAAAGACCAGTCAAGTCATCCGCGCTCAGCGGCGTTTCAATGCTAGCGGGAAATAGACGGTTTTAAAACTTCAGTACCGCGATAACACTATTACAGACAACACGAGGGTGTGCTACAGAGGACTGCAGTGTTTTATCACTCACTGGGTTACATAGGCTGAAGTAGGAAAGCGTCCCCACAGTGTTTACTTGTTGCCATGAACTGAAGCCCATAGGAGGACACTTGAGCATATTACTCTTACAGAGATTGTGATGTTGTTTGATGCTAAATTGCTTTTTAATTGTTTAAATTAAACTTACTGAATGATATTAAAGTGATGTTTACACCATTTCTGCATTTTGAAATCTCGGTAACAGCTGGAGGTTTGCAGTCCACAGCATGTTACTGCAATGTTTACAGTGCTGGCCCTATACTTCCGGGTTTCTTCCCACCGCAGCCTCGCTTTAGATCTTTAAAATGGCGGCCGCGTGAAATAAGCGTATTGTGAATTCACTCTGCTTTAAAACAGATCACTGAACATGTAAAAATATTTTAGGAGACTTTAAGCGTCAACTGGAGCGATCTGTGTTTTAAGTGTTTACATTTAATTTGCATTACAGAGGGACTGAATGACTGCGCGCCAACGAACTCTCGCGATAATAGCGCGAGTCATCGCGAGATTACTCGCGGCCTGGCCTAACACCATTATCTAAAGTGTTTTAACCTTAACTTATCCAAAAGTTACCCGAATCTTCACTGTATAGTTTCTAACAAATATATTCGTTACACAATGTCTAAAACTTTATCCTTTGGCAGTTTAAACACAGTACTGACCTGTAAAATGAATGAAAACACTGAGACGAAAGCAAGGCAGGACCACGCGATTCTTTCTCCAGATTACATCTAACCGGAGACCAGGTGTTCCGTCAGTATATGCACCGGGAACAAATAACCGCATTAAAGGTTCCAGTCCCTCTATGCTGTCTCATTCATTATTACTCTTTTTCCTATTGCAGGACATTGCACTAAATGACAAATAACAATTTGCTGAATTTAAAAAAAAGATATTAGTCTTAATTAAAAGGAATAAACAGTATTACCTATTTATAGAATACATATATATATTTTTATATCACCAAATGTGGTTGCACAAATTTGGGTGCACCACATTCTTATGGTTTTTAGTTTGATTCTGCATAATCGTCTATATAAAAAAATAAAATAAAACATGAAAAGTCTAATAACCCTTTTGTATTAGGAACTACTTTCTTCCTCCATTCATTCACATCTGCAGCTGACGTCAGAACAGCAAAAGCCGTTACTAATTCGCCAACGTCACTTTAGAGGTAGTATTTGAATGATAATCTAGCATAATATCTAAAGTGATGACAAAACAGGTGATTTTGCTGACATTTTAAGATTATAAGGCTGAACGGCATGAGACGCCATCAGTCTACAGAAATTTCCCAGTATTTCTCTGTTGCAATCGGGAGATCACAATAATTAACCCCGAAAAAAGCCAAAGCAAAGCAAAGACTACCAGATTACTATTGTGTTTTTGATAAGGAAAAACACATGCAGGCATTTCTTCTTTCTTTTTACTGAACTAGTCTGCAGTAACAAAAACAGAAGGCTTTTTAGAAACATATGGCCACCCAAAAAGTAACTCAGGGTTATACAAGGAGTGGCCAAAAACAAATACATGCATTCCTGATATGTGAGTCCCATCGCACAATCAATACACTACAATACTACGGTATAAATGCAGCACCACAACATACAAATAAGAGAGATCAACTTCAAGTCCCTTAACAATTTTATTAAATTCTGATCAGCTGTAGTTTGAAAATACACTGATCCTTTCTCCTCCAAGGGCTTATTTTGTGATCGCTTTCACCATCTTGTGGATGGACAATGTCAACCATCTTTGCTCTCCTCAATGACAGGCTAATGGCCACCAATGCACTGTATCTCAGAAATTATAAATATTTTATAATAGGCACTATCCTTATAAATAAACTGCATAGTTGCTATCTAAACCACTACATTCTCACCTAAAAAAGCCTCAAATGCACATTATGTTGTTCAACAGCTGCAATATTTGTCAAACTCTGAGAGTTTATTGATCTGCTGTCACTCTATGTCGGCGGAGTAATACACAAGAGTGAAGAGGCTGGACGAGTTCTGATATTGCAGATTATTGCACAGCTTTCAGCCAATCAGATTCGAGAACCAGACAAAACTGTAGTATAAGTATAAATATATTTATATATAAATTGTAACACTTAAATACCATTTAGAAATGCATCCTTCTTTTCCCAAGTAATGAAGGACACAACTGGTGGATCCTTCACAGCCTCGAATATCCCAAGATTCATTGCACGCTGATAACAACAGAATGTTTTTAAAAGAAAACTCCAGATTAAATGTATGAATTAGGTTTATTGTACTTATTTGTACTTATATCTAAACACATGTTAAAAAACAAAAGATTATGACATGTCCAACACAGGCTCATTGTGAAAACGTAGCCCTGCGGACGTTTCTGGAGACAGCGAATCACGTAGACGGAGATACGTATGGCAGCATTTCATTTCTTTAAACGAACGCTACGGGGCGGTGTGACACCGTTCCTTTTCGCGCTTACCAGCTGACCGCTTACCTCCGTATGGATGGCATTCCGGCGGCAACCAGTTTGTCCCGTTAGCGCGCCACGTCCGTCGGCGGATTTGAGGTGCAGAGAGGAGTTGACCACGAAGACAAGGGTTCGAGTCCGGTGAAGAGCGGTTGCAGAAAGCAGGTAAGACAAAAACAGAATCCAAAATATAAAACAAACAAGTGAATAGCAGGGTGAGGATGTGGCAAAAAAAAAAGTCAGACGAGGGCTTTTATTTTTTTTGGATTGCTTTTGAAATGTGTTAGTTGGGTTTAGGGAAGTGGGTGGGCGGGTCAATCGATAGAATTGGTTGGGTTTAGGGAAGGGGGAGGGTGGGTCAACCGATCGTTCGCTCAGTCAGTCAGAAAGTCTGTTCAAAAGTGAGTCGACATCATCTGGTGGTTTTACACAAGAACGCGAGGGAAATTTGAGATCTCGAAAAGCGTACACGGCGACCTCTAGTGGATTCGCGGAAACAAAAACTGCAGAAAAACATACCGCCGGGACGTATATTGCGGTCTAAAGAAACGTCCGTGGAGGTACGTTTTCAGAATGAGCCTGGGTTGGACATGTCTTACTAAAGAGTGATTTTATAGACAGTTTACAGTTTTATGTGTACGTTTGGATCAAAGAAAAAATATATATATATATACTGTATAAAGAGATAGAGATAAAGAGAGAGAGAGCGAGAGAGAGAGCGAGAGAGAGAAAGAGAGAGAGAGAGAGAGAGAGAGAGAGAGAGAGAGAGAGAGAGAGAGAGAGAGAGAAAGAGAGCGCTAGCCGGCAGGTATCCATACTGTGAGATCATATATTCCACTTAGATACCAAACATTCGCTTTCCTAACAAATGACTTAAAAAAAAAACTAAAAGACTAAAGAGAAAGAGAAACAAAAGGGGGATTCTTTTTTTAATGAACCATCCCGTGCCTACTTAATGAAGTAACCTCTATACTATTTTTACATAATATTATAGATAATTTCAAATACTTGAGAATAAGGTAATAAGTAGTGCTATATTTTGAGTACAATCACAGATGAATGCTTTATGACGCAAAATACAAAAAAAAACAGAAGTACAGTTGCAGTCAGAATTATTAGCCCCCCTGAATTATTTGCCTCCCTGTTTATTTTTTCCCCAATTTCTGTTTAACAAAGATTTTTTAACACATTTCTAAACATAATAGTTTTAATAACTCATTTCCAATAACTGATTTATTTTATCTTTGCTATAATTATAGTAAATAATATTTGACTATTTTTCAAGACACTTCTATACAGCTTAAATTTAACTAAAACAAAAATCCATATTCTCATACATCTGCCAGTATCAGTGAAAGACCATATAATTTATGCTCCTATAAAGTCTCGTATGACGGAGCTCGAATACAGAGACTGGAGCTGTTCTCATGTGCTGTGGCATTTATTTTTAGCACAGTATATGATATATCCTCACACACAGATATATATATATATATATACTTGTCTTTTAATGAGAAAACATTTATTCTGTGCCATGAGAACATTTACTTTCTTGAAGGTGGAAGGATGTGTTCTCACATAAAGATCACACAAGCACATACTTCTTTATATAGGTACGCTTAATATATACACATTTTATTTCTTCTAAAATAAACAAATACATGGAAGATTTTCAACATTGCGAAAGATATTGTGTAGTGATCCGCTGTGAAGCAGTCACAGCCATGGTTTATCCTAAATAAAAGACCAGTTGAAGACTGTTTTATCTGTTTATCTATTTAATCTGTTTTATGAGTACAGAATAATTGGTGATGGGTTGTTGATTAGAAATTATTGCGCACCCAAGGTGGAGACTGGAAGACTGGGAGAAACAACAATTAATGCAACTTAAACCATATTTAATGATCTCACCAGTGCAAATGATAATAAGCACATTCATCATAACTTATAAAGGCAAAGAGATAACAGAAAGTCTCTTGTTGCTTTGCAGGTACTCAACTGAAATGCAGGTAAGGACTCCAAATTCATCAATGTGTAGGATAACTTTATTACGGATAATTTTCTCTTTTCCAAGTGTATGGGAACAAGAATGAACATACAGTACTAAAGACAGGCAGACGGACAAACAGACAAGCAAGCAGACATGCCTTCTTATTTTTATATGTATACACTAGTAGTGCTTATTATAAACAATGGATCTGTGCGCTTCATTTATTCATTCATTTTCCTTCGGCTTAGTCCATTGTTTATCAGGGGTCGCCACAGCAGAATTAACCACCAACTATTCCAGCATACGTTTTACATAGTGGATGCTCTTCCAGCCGCAACCCAGTACTGGAAAACACCCATACACTCTCATTCACTGTAACGCCACGCCAGCAGAGGGAGCCCTCGCCCGACTACTGACTCAGCTCTGCTCCCTCTGCAGTCACTTCCTGTTTGTGTAGTATTTCAGTGAGAGCTAAGGCCATGCGTCTTTGCGAAGTATTGCCAGTCTACCTGCACTACCAAGCGTTTTCCAAGAGACTTTCATGACTGCCTGCCTGTGTATTACCCTGCCTGCCTTGATCAAGTACGTTATCTGTCTTTGCCTTCTTGCTCTGTCTTGGACTGCTTATGTGTTGCCGACTTTCCGCCTGTTTACTCACTGATGTCTCTGCCTAAACCCTTTAATAAAACTTCTGCATATGGATTCTAATACTGTCTCAGACCCCACGTTACATTCACACTCATACACTACGGCTAATTTTATTTACCCAATTCACCTATAGTGCATGTCTTTGGACTGTGGTGGAAATCGGAGCACTCGGAGGAAACCCACGCCAACACAGGGAGAAATGCAAACTCCACATAGAAATACCAACTGGCCTAGCCAGGACTCGAACCAGTGACCTTCTTGTTGAGAGGTGACAGTGCTAACCACTGAGCCACTTGTGCACTTCATTATTTTGTAAAAAATAAATTGCCTTCATAATCTCTAATCAAATGTCATAACCTTCCCTCTCCCTCAAAATGACTTTTCTTCACTTCTTGTCATATGGAATGCCATTCTGCTGGGGCTATCAGTGCGTGTCTCCCCAGCAGGCTAGGTCATGACCAAAATTAAATATCTAGCCAGCGTCTAAAGATACAGTATTTTGAGGTCCTATAACGACATCAAAAATACATTGATATTTAATTGATTTTAGGTTGTGTTGGAAAGTGAGCAAAATCCAACATCTTAAACCAACATCATTTTGATATCAAATACTGACATTTATTCATCAGGTATGGCAGCCAAAATCCAAACTCTGATAGATGTCACGGTGGTAATGTCCACACAACGTCAAGCTGTAAGATCATTAGACGTTATTTGGTTGATTTTAGGTTTTACGTTGGATATCGAGTTTTGACGCAACCTGATTTTCGTTTTCAAACCAAATGCGTCCTCCCCACAACATTGGGGTACAACATCAATCTGACTACATGTTGACATCCTTTGCCTGCTGGGTCATTTGTGCCTTGCCTTCGGGGGAGACAGTGGTTTCAATGAATATAATAAGATTACATCTGTAAAATTAAGCTCCTTGTTTTCGTCATCTGAAAACATTTTGCACTAGAGGGTGCTGACGATGATTCTAGTGGAAAGTAAAATTCTCCATAACTGAATACAAACTGGCATGTGAAACATCTTCCATTTTGGTACAACGATACAATAGGTTTCAAAAAGACCAAAATCGGTAGCACTTTATAATAACTACACACTATGAATCATTTATTAAGCATTAGCATCTAGTGAATTCATTATTTGTTAAGCATTAACTATACATTAATAAACGTTAGTAAGCAGTTTATAACTGCAGATACAAATGCTCTATTCTTTACTCGCAACCACATTTAATTTGTGCTTAATAATTGTACCTTCATACTTTGTTAATGCTTCATTTTTCATGACTAAATTAAGTATTGTAATATTTACAAACATTTGTATTTAAGAGTAGTTGGTGTTTTTTAAGATCATTCAGAATGAGTTAGTAAATGATTAAGAAACTATTGAAATCAAGGTTTATATATCTTATTATGCAGGTGTATAGTTATGTTTACTGTGCATGTTAATAAATGCTTTATTAACTCAACTTTATGCAGTTTTGTGACCTAATCTAAAGTGAGGACTATTTATGCTTTATACATCCCTTATAAATGACAATTAAAGGCTTAATATCAAATAAACAATGATCTTTGCATTCCCACCTAAAAAGTGAAATTACTGTAAAGTTTAAACATTTCTGCATAACAAGTGTCAAAATTGGATAAAACAAGAACAATATAATAATTTAACAATATAATAAGATGTGATGTTTAAACTGAACAGTCATTTTATTTTAGATAAGGTTGCAAAGATTTATTTTTTATTTGAAGTACAGTTTTATTTGTGTATCTTCAAATGAATAGAAATTAATATACTTGTTTATTTTCTTTTTTTCTGTTTAGAAATTAACTGAGCCTTTAATTGTCATTTATAAGGGATTTATAAAGCATAAACAGTCTTCACTTTAGGTCACAAAACTGGATGAAGTTGAGTTAATAAAGCGTTTTTCAACATACAAATTAACTATTAATTTTTACCTGAATAATAAGAATTATAAATGTTGATTTGAATATAAATCATTTAATCACACATTCTGGATGATCTTAAAAAAAACACCAACTATGTTTAAACAACTGGTTTGTAAATAATGCAATACTTAATTTAGTAATGAAAAATAAATCATTAACAAAGTATGAAAGTGCAATTATTAAGCACATTTATAATGTCAAGTCAAGAATACAGCATGTATTTGTAGCTGCAGTTATAAACTGCTTAATAACGTCTATTTATGTAGTTAATGCTTGACAGATAAAGAATGAACTATTTGCTAATGATTAATAAATGATTTATAGTGTGTAGTCATAATTTCATTATAATGTGTTACCCAAAAATCTTGTATCGACCTACTTTTTTTTCTTATTTGAGAAACTGTTTCAATCAGATGTACAGTATGTCATGATAGGGGAAAAAAAGAATAATCTCAACTTCAATTTCATGCCAACTTTATACCTTGCTGAAAAGATAACATAAACTATACTGAGCCGCATAATGAGTACTGTCTTTTATTATTTTAATAAATCACTTTCATGTCAAGATTAGCCTAAACACTAAACACTTTTACCACTAAACATTACCACAGACTGTACAAAAGTAGAGTCTGAAAACACAGGGGGGACAGATTTTTATACATTACATTTTGAGGATTTAAAACACAATACAGTGATGCTGATGATGTTTTGATGTCATAATTATGTCTAAAGACTTTTATTTAAAGAGCAGTTATTTACACTCGTAACACATGGGAAACATTTTTTTACATGTCCCAAGGCAAGTAACCCCAATACTGTATATTACCTTCTGAGTATTTAAAGCACAATACAGTGAGGCTAAGGGTATTGTATTTATGTATTTTCCAATTAAAACATCTTTTGGTGCATGTTTTACATGCATTATTGTTTTATTGTATCCAAGTTTTTAGTGTAAACACTCATTCTGCAGATTAAAAATGTTAGATATGATTATGGCATTTAAAAAGGCATCATTTTATTGTGTTCTAAATCCTCAGAAGGTCATTTATACACTGTGTAGAGTTTCACACAATACCTCCATGTTGTCCAACACAAATCAATTAAGTTGATTACATTGTTTTTACAGATTTAAGTGGATTCACATAAAACAATTAAGTTATCCCCTAAAAACCTTAAAATGGGTTGTTTCTACTCATTTTAAATAAGAAGTTTGAACAAGCAGCAAAGTTATTTTTGAGTGTAGATGGCAACCACTTCCCTGCAGATACTGTAAGTGACAGTGTTTATGTTAATATGTCATTTAAAACATGTGAAGCACTACTGTAAGTTATGAAAAATAATAAAAAAGACAAGTAATTCTGCAATTTATTTCAAGCTCATTGCAAAATATGGATATACACACACAATTGTATAAGTACTTTGGCAGGGTAGGGAGATTGATTGTAAGGCAGGTGTTTCTCAGTATGACTCTCTGATTGGTGGAATTTTCTGCACAGCATCATGTGTAAAGTTAATTTGCTTAAATTATGCTATAAGCAATGATTTTAAAAATAAGTTGAAGACATGAAAACTGACGGCAACAATTGATAAACAACCTTAGGGCTCACAACATGTCTGTCTTTAAAAAGTTATGCAGCTATTGTTATTTTCCTATGGAATAGAAAAAGGAGTAAATATCAGGTGGCTAACCAATAAGAATCAAGCATTCCAAGGTAAATAAACAGATCAATTTATTGGATCCAATCTGTAGGCAACTTCCGGAATGCTTTGTTTTACTTTATTTGGCATTATTATTTAATGAGAAAAGGCTGCCTCAATGCCAGAGAACCAAAGCAACTCAGAGCCACATAAATTTCAAGCTCTGTTTTCCACCTCTTTCATTAAGGAAGTGACATGCCAATTTGTGCATTATTTGATGTGAATAATTCTATAGGTCCCCTGCTGAGCAGCTTGCCGTGGAGCGCCTGGGGTTTTGTGGCCAGGGTCACCCTGGAACATCCACAGAGATTGCGCTGCGACCCCGGGGGGCAGACATTTTGGGCAACTGATGTTCCCTGCTCTCTGAAGTCACAACATCCTTCTTCAAACAGCGGCTATGATTATAATGCTTATCTTCAGTCTCTTCATCTTTAGCAGAGAGTAATTAACAGCTAGCACGAAGAGTCTGTCTGGTGCTAAACTGTAATTACAAGTCCCATTACTCCAAGGGGGCGTTCAAAGCAATTAGCATTTCTCATACAGCAGTCTGAAAAGTAAGATGAGAGCATTTCATTCAATTTGATGGCGTTACGTCCTCAAGATGTATGCAAACTACTGCAACCACCAAATTTTAGGGGAGATTTGCTCCATGTTTACCCACTTTGATCTAAACTGAATTACACACTGATGCTGCTTCTGCGTAACATGATAGTTCTTTAGTCAAAATTGTTTCATTGATAACATTAGTTTCATCTTCAGTCTGGTAAAAGCCCTGTTTTTATTTCTCCTGGAGAGGGTGATGATCATAAATACAACTACTATAGGAGATAAGTGCTTTAGTTCGAGAGAGATGAAGCCATCTGCAAAAAAAAAAAAAGTATGCTTTTGAACACGGTAAATCGTGCACATCAGGCAATAATTACCGTAATTTGCTGCCTTTATACAAGCTGTGAATTTCCAGTATCCGTATCTGTTATTATTAATGTATTATTATATGAAAGGTGTAATATTCCTTGCATATTCTGTTAGGGTCAGACTGACCTGATTTTGATTTTCAAGTTGCTTCTTTTTCTAGAAATTTCTTGAGTGTTTCCTCATTTAGTGCCATGATCATGCATACAAATGATCAATTTGGTGATGTGTTTTAAAATGTCCCACAAAATATTTTGTTATGTTTATTCATAATGCTTTACAGCAACTCTACAGACCCTAAATAGTAACATATGTTTGTTACATTTTGTTGTTTTACTTTTTCACTAGAATATGAGGATAAAAAGTAGTTTTTCATTATTTATTTCAATACAGAAGTACATTTTCTCATCCACAGATGGTCTTTTTTTGTACAACCTATCTGAAATACTAATAAATGTAATTTTTTTTCTTGACAAGGTGTGACTTTTTCTCATTTAGGTCATGAGCGTGCTTGTAAAGAATCAACACCTCAATCTGTTGTGAAAAGCACAAAGAATTTTTTATAATTTTGCTATATTTATTATTTAATTTGACCTCGATAGTCTGCTATTCAAAAAGGAAATCTTACTTCCTTAGTTTATATCGAAGTTGATATTTAGCCACACTATGTTGGTGTTTCGTAACATCTAACGTTCAACCCCCAACCTGGAGGACCAGGACATACTGTACACACATACACTACAGACAATTTAGCTTACCCAATTCACCTATAGCTCATGTCTAAGGACTGTAGGGGGGAAGCAGAGTGCCCACACTGTAAAAAGTTCTTCAAGGGTGTTGTCGATAGGAATTAATTTTAAAAAGTATATTTCTTCCAATAAATTGATTACCTTTTCTTTTTGAATTAATTTAAGTTTTACCAAAGTAAAAAGTGTGATTGTTTCTGTAACTTATTATTACCTATTAAAAATTGCATTTTACTGACCTTCAAAATAAATTGCTTCTACAAAACTTTATTTAAGTGTTTATATCCAAAGTAAAACGTCACGATCCGCCCACATGCTGCAGCATGCATACAGAACGACGTCGTTGCTCAGAGTGTCACCTGTACCGGACCAGTTTTGGATTTCTGTGGAGTTTGAGGGCTTTATACAACGTGCAACACATGTAAGTAAACTATTTACATTGCATAAAGTTAGGTTTTAGCCAAATGAGCACGCATTTATTGCACTATAACATGTAAACGCATCACCAGGTTTCACACTGTATGTTTGTCAGTTTTGCTGAGCGCCATGCGGCCTTACCGAAGGTAAGTTATTGAAATTGTATATTAATCTTAAAACAATTATCGCTAACAGGATGACTATATGTGAGAAATATTGCCAGATTATGTTTCTACTAAGTTTGTGTACTTTTACAAAAAACATTGTCATTTTGTTTTGTCTAGTAATGTTAGCGTTAGCTTTGGTGAATTATTCTGTCTCAAATAATTTGTCTTAAATGTTCAGCCTCTTTCAGAATTAGCTAGCAAAACATTAGTAGCATGGTCTCTCATCCTCGTACATGTGCCAGTTAAAAGTTACATTAACTGCTAAGTGTTTGGAGTCACAGTGATTGTTCTTGCTTGATTTGAAAAAGATGAGGACATTATATTTTTGGCGCCCCTCTGCAAATCATAAAAATTCATACCATTTGTTCAACTAAAAATATTAAATATTTATTTTGCATTACAATAACATCAGTGATCCTGATATTTTCCTAAACTCTTATTTGATTTGTGTTGCTTCTTTAGAAAAGGATGTCAGAGGCATAAATAACATGATGGCCAGGACATATAGCTGGAGAAGAATAGAAGTGGTTGCCCAGTCCCCATATCGTCCAAAATTAAAAGAAAGATGACCTGTCGTCTTTGAACCATTCCAGGTAAATGATTTATCACTGATATGCTGTTCACTCAGTTTTTGTTTAAATGGTGAACAAAGATGTTTTTGTGATACTAGACACACTTTTTGCTGAATCCATACTGAAGATTCACACCACATGTTTTATGGTGTATTACATTGCATAAGAATGAAAGGTTGCCAATACTTTACGCATATTGAGTGTTCCAAATAACAGACAAACAATTGATGTATTACAGATAAATGAAGAATTCCGAAGGTGCAGTTCCACTACAATCAGTGTTTATATCCCAGCTGGACAAGTACACTCAAAAATTTCTTGACCTGTTTAGTGCGACGGGTGGAGCAGCTAGTCAGCGCATCAAGAACTTGTTATTGGAACTGATACAGGTGAGGCAAAAGTGGAGATGCATATTATTGCAATAAGTACTTTATTTACTCGTTTTGCCTGATTGGGTGAATATGAATTTCTAATTAATTTTAAGGTTCAATATTAAAAATGTGTGCGTGTATGTATGTATGTATATATAATAAAATGGCTATTCTGGCTCTGTCAAAAGTTCAAAACACACGTACAAACACCCAAATGTATGTGCAGAAACCAGGGTCCCAATTTAATCTTTTGGTCATCCAGTTGCTTGTAGACTTGATTTAAAAAATACTGTCCTATTTTTTAACTGCAGTTTCACAAAAGTAAAATCTTTGTTTTACATTAAGCAGGAGTCATAATTATCTGACTATATAACTGTAATAGTGGCATTTTCAGTTTTGCCACTTAATGTTCTGTTTTTTTCTCATACAGGGAAAAACAGAGAGCAGTGTCCATGAGGACTAGCTCAATATGCACATATATGTCTGCCATGAACCAGATGCGGTGGGCTTCATCATTGAGGGAATCCCAGTGCTTACTGATCTTGGAAATCTGGCCAGGGCATGTTGCCTGCTTCTGGGGATGTCATGCTCTGAACCTGCAGTATCCACCACAACTCTGCAAAACATTTAAGGTGTTCCAAAGACTTTTTGTGGGACTAGACATAGTGCGCACAAAGCCTTCCTCCGGATTTATGACACTAAAAAACAAACATCTGAGTTTGAGCAAATGCCAGCCTCACACTAAATGGCAATCTTGTGTTTTTGTTGAATTTTCCAGAAGATTGTTGTGAATGTTTATCTGTTAATTGGCTGTGGCTTAGAGGTTCTGTTTCTTTCACTCTTGTTCGATGGACAGTTTAATTTAGAACAATGTGGTTGTCAAGCACAGATGACTTCAGTTCCTGGACATGTCTGCAGCTTCTGGGCACTTGATGTGCTGAAGTTTGTTTTGTTATGTCAAGTGCTGAGGTCAAATGCCCTTTATTTTATTGTTATGTCAAATATTTTACTGGAATATAGCACTGACTGTACTTCAAACATGTTTTTGTATTAGTTTATTATGTATTGGTACATATGAAAATGTATTGTTGTGCACCAAATTGATTCCGTTTATGTAAATTGCTCAGGTCAAGAGTCACTATTTTATTGTCAGTGTTTAGAGTACACAGATTGAACTGTTCTATGTTGTACTTAAAGATGAAGTTAAAAGTTTCTGTGATTCAAATGTTAAAACATTAAAATTGATTATAGAAACTTAGTGCACCCAGTTTGTATATGGCAACTGTTTTAGACTAATAAATGTTTGAAATGAATACCTCTCTTTCCTTGTTAATTAAAATTGTGGTAATGCTAACTAATTATTTAAATTGGATTGTCTAAATTAAGAGTAATAGAGAAAATGATTTAACTAAAATCAAAAAGTTAAATTTTTTTTAAATGTTACTTATTTTAATAAAGTGGTTAAACTCAAATATTTTGCTTTATATTGTAGACTCAACTTAATTTTTTAGCATACAGCAAAATAAATAATATTGATTTTTACCAAATCAAAATAACAAGAAGTTCACTAAACTTACAAAAAGTAGTTGGAAAATGTTGCCTTAATTTTTTTGAGTTTAATCTAAGTAACAGTTTTTACAGTGCATGCAAACACAGGGAGAACATGCAAACTCCACACAGAAATTCCAACTGACCCAGCGGGGGCTCGAGTCAGCGACCCTCTTGCTTTCAGTCGACATCGCTACCCACTGCGCCACCGTGCCACCCCAAAAAGGAAATCTACAGACATAAAAGTGCATAAATTAGATGATTTCAGCTCTTTTTTTTTTTGTTGTTTGTTTTTTTTTTGTTTTTTTTAAGTCAGACACAGACAAGCAGTCTATAAATAAGCTTTTATTTACCACTTTATGTGGGATTTTCAAAGGCAGCTTCACTGAGCCAATAATAAAAATAAATAAATGAATAAAAAATATTTGATGCAAGTTTTTGTTATGTCTGGTTTCACACCCATGTGATGTGTGCCCATTCAGGCACGACCAAAAAAGCAGCACCGTGTATAGCAACATCATTTGTGGAAAACATTTACTTTGTGCTCATCTTGCTTTGAGTAATTTGTTATTAATGAATTCAGAACAAAGGATGAGATATTTTTGGAGAAAATAATTAAGTATTTCAATGATGATATTTGGAAGGGAACAAGTTAAAACAAATGTGCAAAAACAAAAGTGTCAAAATACTGTTTTGTTTTTCCAATTACAGTTTTTGTAATTCATATGTTCAGAGTTTTTTATTTATTTATTTATTTGTAATGTTTGATACAGCCCAGGCTCATTCTGAAAACATACTTCTATATACATTTCTGGGGAGCGGCAAATACAAATTTCTCTCGAAAGAGTGCCATTCATGCCTGCTCTTCTCTAGTAAATCCACCAGAGGCTGCAATCGACTGACTTACTGACTGACTGACTGATCGACTGACCCACCCTCCTTCCCTAGACCCAACCAATAGTGTTTCCAAATGCACTGATTAACCCGCCCACCCACTTCCCTAAACCCAATGAACAGTTTAAAAAAGCAATCCAGAAAAAGAAAAGCCCTCACAGAAGCCTGATTTTTATCACGTTTTCAGATTTTAGCACATTCTCACCCTGTTTTTACTTGTTTGTTTCATTTTTTTGGCTTCGGTTTTTGTCTTACCCGCTTTCTGTAACCGTTCTTTGCCAGACTCGAACCCCAACGTAATCTTCATATACATAAAATACATAATCTTCAATCTCCAGAAACGAATATAGGGCTACCTTTTTTAGAATGAGCCAACACTCATTAAAGTCTATTAGGGCTAATCTGACCCGGTCAGTCCAGGACATCAGCAATTTTTCCAGAATTAAGGTTGTTGGTGTTTAGAATAATTGTGCAAATCCTATGTGATTCCTCTAATCCTAGGCCAAAATCTGCTATCTTTAATCATGTTCAGAAACAGCTAATAATAATGACTATTGTGCTGGTCAGATATTTTGCCAGTGCCAGAAATGTTTGGGGCTGCAGTAGGGCTTCTACAATGGCAATCAATCAAATAAACAATAGGAGCATAGAACATGAGGGTGCTAATTTAAAACAATGAAGCTTCACACATGGTTGTTTAATTTTGCTATAATCAAAATTAACACTATGATTGTCTAGTTCAATCAAATTCAATTTGAGTTTATTTTTATAGTGCTTTTCACAATAATTATTGCTTCAAAGCAGCTTAATCAAAATCGGGTGGACAGTACACTTGTCAAGTGTAGGCCTATGTAATTAATCTACAGTTGTATAATATAACACACATTTTCAAAATGGCGATATGTATTTTTTTTTTGTTTGTTATCTTATTGAATCTTTGTAACATGCAGTAATCTAAAAACTGATTTCTTTTATCTTTGCCATGATGACAGTAAATAATATTTGACAAGAGATTTTCCAAGACACTTCTATACAACTTAAAGTGACATTTAAAGGCGTAACTATTTTAATTTAGGCAAGTTATTGTATAATGATGGTTTGTTCTGTAGACTAGCAGAAAAAATAAGACTTTCTCCTGAAGAACAAAATATTATCAGACACACTGTGAAAATTTCCTTGCTCTGTCAAACATAATTTGGGAAACTTCAACTATATATATATATATATATATATATATATATATATATATATATATATATATATATATATATATATATATATATATATATATATATATAATTATTTATTATATATAATTATATATATATCAATGTTTACTCTAGGATTTTTTCCAGCTGTAGTGGCAGAGTCTGTTGGGCCTTTTACACAGATCTACCAGATACTGAGCGCAGTTTAAGAAGTTGAGAGCACATTCATGTAATAAGAGCATACGAATCTCTTTGCTTGTACGCCAATCACCTCTGTTTGTGCACAAAACTTCAAATACTCGCCCTCAAATATATGCTGCTCCAGAGTTAAGATCGAGTGTAGGGTTGAATCGAGATTGTGATTTTTTTTCGATTAATCGTGCAGCCCTAGATTGAAGGTTTTGAATGAGAAGTAATGAAGCAGTGGCGGGGTGAATTTTGGTGTGGCGCCCCGCCATGGAAGAATGAATGTAGCGGAAACCATGTATATATACGGCCGCACGGTGGAACAGTGGGTAGCACGATTGCCTCACAGCAAGAAGGTCGCTGGTTCGAGCCTTAGCTGGGTCAGTTGCCATTCTCCCCGTATTGGCGTGGGTTTTCTCCGGGTGCTCCGGTTTCCCCCACAAGTCCAAAAACATGCACTACAGGTAAATTGGGTAAGCTAAATTGTCCATAGTGTATGTGTGAATGAGTGTGTATGGATGTTTCCCAGTGATGGGTTGTGGCTGGAAGGGCATCCAATGCGTAAAAACATGTGCTGGATAAGTTGGCGGTTCATTTTGCTGTGGCGACAAAAAAAATGAATGAATATATACATTGGATATATAGTAAATATAAGTGGCTAAATCTTAAGAACAAATGTAGTTCACTCAGAATTTAGACCACTACAAAATGACTGACACCTGATTTAGTGCACTATATAGTAGTTAGGGAGCGGTTTGACACACATTCAGTTTTTAACAAGTCTTGTTGTAATGATACAGTGACTGAGATCCCACAACATGATGTTCATACAGTTAATAAGAAATACTATACACCAGGCTGAAAGTGTCCTTTTTGCCCCATTTCTTAATTTTCAAATGAATGTTTATTCTTTACTTTTTTGTTATTTATTGTTTTATATATTTACTACTATTTATTATTGTATTATTTTATTATTTATGATTTTGAATTAAATTATGAGAACTAAATCTTTTCTCTAGCAACTGTTGATGTTGAAAAGATCAAAAAAAGTGTCTTCTATTGACATTTTTAATAGTTTGAAGTGATATATTGTCTGGGATGGTGTTGTAAATTAAATTGCCAGTACTTTTTCTATTATTTTACAGACTTGATTCTGTCTATATTATTTAATATACATTATATAGTTTCAAACTACCACAATGTAAATGAAAGTCAAATAGCAGTTGTATTTTCAACATCAAAAGTCAACAAAGCAGAGAAAATATCCCAAAATGCAATTAATAATCGTAAATAAAAAGCAAAAAACCTGAGTCACAAAATACCCAACCTGTTAATCACCAGATATTTTAATAGCGGCTGATAAATGAGCATTTTAACACTGAAGTTTTATAAATGTCTTATAAACTGATCTAATACCCCATTTTAGATAGTGTATGCGTTCTCATTTATGATTTCTACTCCAGATCTGTAAAACAGGACACAGTGTATACCTCACAATTGACATATCAGTTTCAGTTTAGCAGTTTTTGCATTCTGAATGGGCCTGTGTCCTTTGCTTAATTCATAGTTTCACTCCTCTAATTGCAACCCGAGTCCAATCACTTTTTCTGGGTCACAGATGGCAAACATCAGCATACAGCCACAGTTCAGAAAATATATGCAATTTATTATTTTTTTATTTTTGAAAGACAGTTCACAAGGAACAACAAATAAAGCTATGTGCCATATTTGGAAGGTTTTAAGACAAAGAGTTATGAAATAAAAAGAAGAAAGGAAAAGAAAAAGACAATCTTGTGACTACAGAAGGAGTTCCAGCACTACTGGGAGACTCTTTTGACTATCTGGCACATATTGCTGTGTCTTTAAGGATTCTTGATGATGTGTTGCCTCCGGAATTGGCATTCTTTGTGAGTGTTTTTGTTCCAGGCTTTACTACGGAGACAACAGTGGGTGTTTGCCATCTGTGTAGATAGAAACACCTGCTGTGCACTCCAGATTACAGAGGAACTTCTTCATTGCGTTCATTTGTAAATGTCAGGTATGAATATAATATCATTTAAGCTTCCATTTCTGCCTCTGATTGCCTCATCCTCTTTGTTTGGGAATATCATTCTGTGAACTTATGAGTGCAGTAAAGACAATGGTGGCGGTGAGGAAACTTATCTGTTCCGTGAAAGTGTGTGCTACATGCTTTAGTACAAGTGTTTCCTGAGATAATGAAGTATTTATTATGAAAGCATTTTGTGTGGGACAAATATTTAGTAAAGTGCGCAGGCCTTGCACTTTACTGTTATAAATGAGTAATGCTAACATACAGGAATTAGGAGCAGGCTGGGGAAAAGGTATTTAGAAATTCTGCATCCATGCAAATGCTGTACGCTGTTCTAAGAGCAACTACTGTATTAACATTCATGTGTTTATGCTGATCTTTTTAAGATGGCTCAGTGGTTAGCACTGTCCTCCCATAGCAAGAAGGGCGCTGGTTTGAACCCTGACTGGGCCAGATGGCATTTCTGTGTCCAGTTTGCCCGTTTTTGCATGTTCACTCATGTTCAAAGGCATGCGTTATTGGTGAACTGATTACACTAAATTGTCCGTAGTTTGTGAATGGGAGAGTGTGTGGGTGTGTCCCAGCACTGAGGGTTGTACTCTTAGTGGGTTGTGGCTGGAAGGGCATCTGTTGTGTAAAACATATGCCAGAGAATAAATTGGCGGTTCATTTTTCTGTGGTGACCCCTGATAAATCAGGGCAAAAGCTGAAGGAAAGTCAGTGAGTGAATATACGCCTGTCAAGCATCTAACTTGACCAAAACAAGAAACGTATAAGTGTATGACTTTGTGTATTTGTTGGTTTATTTACAACCACAATGGGCCTAAACCCTAGTAGTGTTAGGGAAATAGACGGACAAACAGGGTGACCTAGTCTCACTAGTGTAAAATTTAAAGAATGACCCTTTACAGTTAACACAAGTAAATGCATTACCTAAATTAAGTAACAATGAATACATGTTTTTTTCTTCTCTTTATTAAAGTTCATTCTTCAGTATTTTAAGCCTAGGTTCATTCAAATATTAGTAGATACAACTTTTGATTAGAATTCTTTGAGTGTTGGTACATTTTAAAATTAACAATTGATTACCATTAATAACCACTCTTGAAAAAGTTATCATCATACGTTCATAATAAGCAGTGTACTATCTAGTTTTGACAGAACACTTCTGGACCAAATCTTACTTCATTAGTTGCTAATTAGCTTGCATATTTATTTCTATTAGTTTCTGTGCGTGTGTGCGTGCGTGCATGTGTGTGTGCGGGTGTGTGTATGTCTATGCGTGCGTCAGTGCTTTGAACTACTGTATATACAGATGAAAACCAAAATATTTTTGAGAAGGGTCTGGCTGCATACCGGGTGCAGATGCATGTTTCATGCAATGCTTTTAGTGCGCACACCTAACGCTAACTGTCACAGTGACGTCACTGGCTCCATTGAGTGCATTGTGTCTGAGATTGCATGTCTGAGATGTGTTTAAGTCAGATACTATTGAAATTATTAGCCCTCACCTTTTTTATTTTTTACTCTATATTCTTTTTCTTGGTGACGCGGTGGCCAAGGTTTCCCTCCGGTGCTCTGGTTTCCCCACACAAGTTCAAAGACACGTGGTATAGGTGAATTGGGTTGGCTAAATTGTCCGTTGTGTACGTGTGTGAATGGCGTGTATGGATGTTTCCCAGTGAAGGATATCCGCTGCGTAAAACATATGCTGGATAAGTTGGTTGTTCATTACGTTGTGGCAACCCCAGATTAATAAAGGGACTAAGCCGAAAAGGAAAAATGAATGAAAGTTTGAATGACTGAATTACTTTTCTTCAGTATAGAAAGTCTTATTTCATTTGGCTGGAATGAATGAATGAATGAATGGATGGATGGATGGATGGATGGATGGATGGATGGATGGATGGATGGATGGATGGATGGATGGATGGATGGATGGATGCATGGATGGATGCATGGATGGATGCATGGATGGATGGATGAATTTAAAACTGCTAAGGTCAATATTATTAGCACCCTTAAGACTTTTTTGGAATTGGTTATTGAGCAAAGCACTGTTGTCCACGACATTCATAACTAACCAAACTTGCATGGTTAACCTAATTAAGGCTTAAAGGGCACCTATGATGAAAATCATATTTTGTAAGCTGTTTGGACAGAAGTATGTGTAGGTATAGTGTGTCCACTGTCATATTGGAGTGATATAAAGACAATAAGTCTCCCTTTTAAATTTCCTGATGTTAAAATAGGATCCAAATCCCTTCCATTTTGAGCCCCCTGCAACATGACATAGGAGTGCTGTTTCCCCGCCCACCAAATTGACTGACAGTCCTGTATCAACATGTCTCCATAGTAACACATATATTCATATCATCAAGACAGGATGTGTGCAAAGCAACTGGGATTAAAAGATCTGTTCAGCTCTCTGTGATCATCAGTCATCATCAAATGATTTCAAAAATGAGTTTTACAAGTTTAAAACGTTTTTAAAACAGCGCATAATAATGTTATAATAAAGTAAAGATGGTAAAACCGGTGTAATTCATCACCACAGCTGCATGTCAGTTCCATTATAAAAGAAGATGCTTCAATCCTGGGTTGTGGACATTAAATCAGGTTTATTTTGTACATTAACATAACGAATACCCATACAGCAGTGGATATTAACATGTATCCTGTCACATTTGCCGTCCAAAAACAGTGCAAAGTTAAACGCGTGCTGTGTGTCTGTGTATATGTTGCAAAACAAGCTAAAATAATATGCACTGTCATTATATTATATATATATACCAGTGCATATGTACTTAACATTAGCAAAGCTAAATCATAATCATGTGATTTCAGAATGACAACACCATTCTTGCTTATGATTGCTTATTGCTTAAATATGCACAAATCCATTCTCTGTGTGACGTTTGAAAATGAAAAGCTAAACACATGCGCTACATAAAATATGTATAAGGCCATAACTGTAAAGCTCCTTAAGCACTAAGTGCCCTGATACAGAACAGAAATGTATGTATCATGCAACAAAACAGCTTCCGTCATAAATCCTTGCAAATGACAGGGTGTAAAAGCTCCGCTGACAAGGAATTTATTTAACAGCAGGCCCGAAATCTGACATCAACCCCTGCTGCTTAAATAGGAACAAAGTAGGGGTTTACGAAATCCAATTTGAGGAGAGGAGTGGGACACAGATCCACCTTTGCACTAAGATTTGGCGGTTCAAAGAGAGGTGCCTGACACAGACACAATGGTGGCGCTGTCAACAATGACATCTCTCACAGTGGAAGAGATGGACATCTGATACTGCCGTGAGTAATGGAGGTTCGCGCTCAAAGCATTTATCACCTGTGCTTGTTCGGGGAGCACAGGGTGAAGCTGATATTATGTACTACATGTCATTAATCTCTATGCAAACAGTTTTTTCACACCGCTAAGATTCTGGCACCTGCTACTGCCATTTACATTCACGTTGCGAGTCATAATGAATCACAACATAAATGCAAATGACAAAATCCACCCCTCCACAGCGGCTGTCATATCTCATTCACCCGTCTCCTGACACGCAAAAACCAATAATGTTTATCGTTGACATCCAAGCTGAATTACCCTATGCATTGCAGTGTCTTTTGTTGGGTCTTGTTATCATTTTCCGTCACGTTTTGGATTTCATGCTGCGAGATCATTAATTTCTATCTACACTTGGGATCACAGTTCAACTCGTCTGAGGCAAGAAAAGAGAATGTAAATAAGCCCTCAGAGACTTGAGAGAAAGGCCATTTCACTGAGTGAAACGATCCTCGAGCCCCAAGCACTGGTTTGCTGGATTGTATTGAAGTTTTCTTACTCCCACAGTTCATCATAGCAATCCTTATGATATTCAGTGTTGAAGTGAAATATAAAACAAGGTTACTTGCTCCCTATGAGAAATAATTAACTATTCATCAGCGGCTAATGAACGAGAATAAACAACAGCTGTCGTGATATGCTTATACAGAAGGAGAAATGTCCATTTTCTTTAATCTGCATAAAAAAAATAGCTGCGCAATTAAGTTTTAGGATTCCCCTACATCATTTTAGTTAGCTCAGCCAATGTGTTTTTGCTTTATGACTGCAGATGGAAAAAAGATGCGCAGTGTGGAAAAATGCACTGTGCCATGCAGTCAGACTGTCATTTATTTTTCGGAACAAATCTTAGATTTCCTTCCATACAGTAATTTGTCAGTAGCTCATTGAGTGGGAGACTGTTCTGCCGTACCCAGCGAGAATAGCACTAGTAGAGAGCACTTGTACATCTGCACGTTGGTTTAATCTGCTCTGTTTATCACAGAAGCAATGCAAAATTGGGTGATATTCACACAGCACATTTTTCAGCTCAAAACATTTTATCCATTTTGGCATTTCGGTTTAAAAACAATTTCTGTGTATCTGTCTGATGTACTGAGCTTGTTTCACATTGATGAAACTTGATTTTCTGTTATTGCCAGTTCATCTTTGACACAATCTGTTTTGTATGAAGAATTCAATTCAATTCAATTCAATTCAATTCAATTCACCTTTATTTGTATAGCGCTTATACAATGTAGATTGTGTCAAAGCAGCTTCACATAAAAGGTCACAGTAAATAGGAACAGTGTAGTTCAGTTTATAGTGTTGAGTTCAGTGCAGTTTAGTTCAGTTCAGTGTGGTTTAATAATCACTACTGAGAGTCCAAATACTGAAGAGCAAATCCAACGATGCGCAGCTCTATAGATCCCGAAACATGCAAGCCAGTGGCGACAGCGGAGAGGGAAAAAAAACTTCACTAAAGGCGGAAGTGAAGAAAAAAAACCTTGAGAGAAACCAGGCTCAGTTGGGCACGACCATTTTAATTTCTCCGCTGTCCAAACTTTTGTGCAGAGCTGTAGTCTCAGTGGCGGAGGCTGGAAGCTGGCCTCAGCGAAGACTCGTCTGTCTCTGGAGCGTCACAGGAATCAGTCTCATGTTCTCCACTCCTCCATGACCATCACAGTAGCTGCTCAGGATTCGGCCAGGTCCAGGATATAAAAAACCTTGGGATCATCTCGTCGTTGGTGAAGAACTGTACTGTAGAAATAAAGTTACACCCCACTTTTACACTTTGAGAGCTTTGGAAAGCAAACTTTGAAAATCTCTAAGTGTTTTTGAAGTTTTTGAAAAAGACACCAGTTTTAGAAAATGACTCCATTTTGAAAACAATACCATTATTGTACAAAAGATGCCATTTCCACTTGTAAACTATCAAAGCATGCATGAGTACTTGACAACCAAAACAACAACAGCGGTGTTTCTGCTGCTCAAGATACTGAGACAGAAAAAAATACTGTCAAAATGACTTGCTATAGCCATCTTGGTTGTTTGTCATCACCGTTCTGTAAGAATCTGTTAGAATGTGTATGTGCGCAGGCTTGTGGTGTTTCTTTACAAGTGAGGTACAGTCTTTTTTGTCTGAATTCATCATCATTAATGAGATCACAGCTACAGTATGAGCCACATGAGCTATTCATCCATGCCAGCCATGTGAGCATGCAAATGGCCTTGTGTATAGTTTTTGGAAGAAGATGTGAGAAATATGCTGGAAATTACCTTTCAAAAATTACCGGTGATGTGACAAAGTTTTATCTAGAAGAATTATTATCAAGTAAGTATTCTTATTAGTTAATGCATCTATATTAGTTATAAAGTTAGTTATATAACTATATTCCTATATTAGCTATATAAAACTAGTGTTGTAAATATAATCATAGACTAAACTGAGTAAAACGTTGAAATATAATTTATTTTATGGGCATTGTTACATTATATTTAATGTTGAATCAAATATGTAAATTATATGTTCTAGTCCATATTATAAGCATTATATAATATTTAAAAAGCATTGAATGTTTAAACTGTAGCATCATAAATGTCATAGTATTAATATTGTGCTAATTTTAATTAACATATTTCTTGCTCTGTACCTCTACATCATTTTAAACTCTCAATATGGTTCACTTGTATTCACATACAAGAACGTCCAGTAATAGTGAATGTGACTGTTCAAATCTCTTTGTTCACACCTCATGAGTGTGAGGAAATGTGGGACCAGAGGGTTGGTGGGACCCACACTGCTTAAAATGTATAATTTTTAATATATATTTTCTTAACAATACATATTTGTATATGCGTGCTTATTATATTATAGTTTCATGTTGAAGACCAAGTTGATAAGAAACTGAAAAAAGGCAAAAATGTCTCAAATTCTTAAATGAACTTAAATACTGTATATAATTATATTGTGTTTTCTTTATTTTTTTGTTTGTTTTTTGTTTTTGTTTTTAATAAATTTGCAAAGCTTTCAAACAATCTTTATGTTGTCATTATGCAATATCAGTGTATAGTTTAGAGGAAAATCATGAGTTTAATCCAATTTAGAATAGAACTGTGACTTCATGAACTGGATATACAAAGAGGCTTTAGAGATCTACCATTGAGCCATTCAGGATTGAAGATACTGTTTAAAAAATAAAAAATAAATAAATAAATAAATAAATAAATAAATAAATAAATAAATAAATAAATAAATAAATAAATAAATAAATAAATAAATAAATAAATAGGAATTTGCAAATGATCTTCTTGGACTGAGGTGTTAATATAATTCTGTCATGAACACTGTCTGGATTTACTATTTACTAATGAATATTAATCGCAATGTTGATGTATTTGGTCTTGGCGGTATAGATCTGCTACGCTGCTGCTGCTGCTTTGATTATTATGGCAGAGCAAACCTGCTACTGCCAGTATATACACAGACATGCCATCTGAGAAAATAACATGCTGCTGCTACAAACATGATATATATATATATATAAAACCCCCATAGCAAGTCTAACACAGGTGGAGCTGGGGTGGAGAAGGATCTTCAAAAGCGTGCTGCAGTTTAACTGCAGCCTGCGCGCGCATTGAGTTTCATGTCAGAATTTTCACCAAATAAAAAACAAACAGGAAAAGTCCAAGAGAGCATAAACAACAAAGGAAAGGAGCTCAAAATATCTAACTAGGAGTAGCTTGAGAGGCCAAAGCAAGATCCCAGAAACTTAAGTGTTTCCCAAACCTGTTCCTTGAGGCACACCATCAGTGCATATTTTGGATGTCCCATTTATCTGACCCATTAATTTCAGTTTTTGGAGTCTCTTCTAATTATCTGAAGACCTGATTCAGGTGTGTTTATTTGTTGATTGGTAAGAGATTGTAAATGTGTACTGTTGCTGTGCCTCCAAGAACAGGGTTGGGAAACGCTGCACTAATTTAAGATCACAGGGGAAACAAGGCACAGCTAACAAAGACACAAGAGGAAGACCTTAAGCAGACATGAACACATGGGGCCTCTAGACTTTATGCAATGCTAACTACAGTATACCATAGAACTTTGTGTCATGTTGTGAAAAACTATGGTTCTCTAACACAGGTTCTCTATGTGTGGGCAGTGGTTCTGGAACTGTAGATCCTTGTGAAGTCTTAAGGTGATGATACACGGGAGAACTTTTAGATCAATGTTGTCGGGTAAGTTTGGGCAATGAAGCCATGATGCCAGGTGAGAAACAAGGCAACTAATTTTGAGGCAACCTGGTCCAGATACAATTTTGTTACCCATTCTCAATAGGAAAATACGGAAGCAACATATTGTTCTGCAACATTGCTCAAAAGGTGGCCCCATGTATCATCACCAACCAGTTCTTTGTCTAAGGTTTTCACAACAATGGGTAAACCCTATAGAAAAGTGTCTTGAGGCTTCTCCTGCTGTATCTCCTGCCTCTGCGGCTGTAGGATCTTGTCTTGTTGTCTTTGTGCAGAGGTAACAGATGATTCTGTCAGGCTATAGACTTCTGATGTACCTGCAGCAGCTCAGTTCTTATTGGTTCACAAGATCTTCAGACATTTTTTCTTTTGGACATCTGCCCCCTGTGAGGAGACATCGGTGCTTCTTTCAGGCTATAGTCTCAAGGCTTCTGTTGTAGCTCCAGCACCTCCTGCCTCAGTGGCTATGGGTTCTTATCAAGGAGAGCTTGTCTTGGTAATGAAAGGACAGGTGCTTCTATCATAGAGGAGGCTTGAGATCTTTGATGTTCTAGCATGTCTGTTTCCAGTGGTTCACAGAGGTCAGCCTTTTCTTCTCTGGTATCTTGTCATTGATAACTTAAGCCCGGCTCACACTGTGATTTTTAATAATCCTATGTGATTGGAGCTTATTAGACTGCATGAACATGACTTTCGTGTCACACTGTAAAATCTCAATTGTCATAACGTCATAGTGAATGACAATCAAGAAGCACCAAACATCACCATTCATGTGACACTTTTATTATTCTGCATTCTGAAATTATTCCTCACAGCAAACATAAACAATCTGTAGCGTTGATTTTTCTCATAGCATGCTATAATAAAACCAGAGAAAAATAGTTTTACATTTCGCCACAGTGATTTGAAGTTGACTGTTTGCCTCATGAAATTTGGCGCTCTTTTTGGTTCTTGGTTTGACGTTTGTCGAAGCTGAAGTCAGACTGCAGGAAAGACCTTCATTGTAGGGAAGATGTGATCGCAAAGGTCATGAAGCAGTCGGTGAACATGTCAGAGCAACAATCAAAGACCACATATTTTAGCCTAGAATTGTAGGAATTTTTTTGCATATCCCAAATCAGATGACCAAATCAAGGTGGAAATCACACAATGAGTATGTTTACATGGACACCAATAATACAATTTAAATCAGGCAATACTTTGATTAAGTCTACCATGTAAACAGCGATTTTTGATTAATTTAATCTGATTAAGGTCATAATCAAACTAAACAGAAATAGAATTAAGATATGTAGAGTATGCCAATTTTAGTGGCATTATTGAAGTGCAGTACAGACATGTAAACCCCGCAATCAAACTATTACCGTCATGTAGGATTTTCACTGTATTTTGTAACAGAATAGTCTGTACACACATTTGACACTATTCTCTGCACCTACTGAGTCAGTGAAGGACCTCCTGCATTGCGAAATGTAGAGGTAGGTTTTTTTTTTCCATACGTCGTGCAGTATCAAATTCCATTAAAACAACACTCTTTTATGTTTGTCATGGGGGGCATGCATGAAATGTTCCTGAATGAAAATGAAAGTGCCAAACTGCAGTTAAAGTCGACAAATCAAGAATGAAACACCTGAAACTACATGAAGTTCCGGAGGAAATGCGGATAGCATGGTGAAGCAATTATGTTAATCGATCTATGTGCTATAACATGTGAAACAGGATCATGAAAGGAATGTTCAAAAAGCAACTCATGTAAACCTCTTAATCATATTATTGTCTAGTTCAGATTAAGGCAAATAATTTGATTACCGATGTCTATGTAAACGTAGTCAATGTGAGCAGGGTTTTGGGAAGAGAAATGTGCTCCCTTCAGAGAAGTGTCATGACTACTCTGCTGTACTGCACTGTAGCTTCTACATCAACAGATCAGGGATCCTCACACATTTTTTCTCTAGGATATGTAGCTTTTAGAGCTAGTTCAACCAGGAATGCCTAATGTCACGTCACTTATCACAATCAGTTCCAACCAATAGCTACAAGACCCAAGGAATACCTAATGCCACATCACTCATCACAATTAGTTGCAAACAATAGCCAAGAGGCACAAGGAATATATAAGCTGTCCATTCATTTGGTTGCAGGTACCGACGCAGATGTTCACCCACTATCCTCCCCACCACCACCAGGTTGGCCCTGTCCAGGGGGTACGGTTCCGTCCCTACCTTCGTCCTCGGCAGTCATAGCTGGATCTAAAAGCTTCCAAATCAAGCTACGTATGGGGCCTCCACCAAAGAAACCCTGTTTTGTTAAATGATACTTTTGTCAAATAATACTCATCAATAAATGTAATTAAATATCTCCCTGGTCTTTCTGGTAGAACTTGTCAGTTCCATGTGCAGAACATGCAGGAACATTTGAGTTAAACTCAGATGCCCTTTACAGAGGTTTGGTTGACGGAAATCAGTGACTGGAGATTAATATTTTAAATTTTGTTACTTTGTAATTACTGTTGTTAGAAAATGTAGAGATGGATTTTACTGAGACTTAAATGTGCCATGTAATAATACAACAAAAACTCTGGAATCTGAGGAAATGTCACGGATTGGCCAGGCTCTTCCACCAACATCACGCACCGAGCACCTTCACCTGAGTATTAACCACGCACAGCTGCACCCAATCACTCCCATTCACTATATAAGCACACACCTCACTTCACTCATTGTCCGGTCTCGTTCCTACGAAGCGGACTCTGAGTGAACCACTTCCTAGGTTTCACTCCCCTACGATCTCAGCAAATATACTTACCTTATCTCTGTTTTCATTCCAGTCTGTCCAGTGTTCCAGTTGTCCTGTCAACGTTGTGTGTCTCGTCAGTCTGTCTTCCCCGCAAGTCCTCTGGTGTGTGCATTCGGTCATCCTTCTGTGTCTGTCATCCCACCTGGCAAAGAGAATCATCAGTTCATCCAAACTCCATTTCCACTCTCAATCATTATCCAAATTACTCTGCTGTTGTAATAAACCTCATTTATACTTACTCCCCTTGTTTGTCCGTCTGCTTCCGTAACAGAAGACCGGACCCTCAACTACCAACAGCATGAGCACTCACGATCCCCTTCAGGAGTTGGTGGATTCATTGAAGAGAGTGCTACTACCATCTGCTCCACTTCCCGAAGCACCACCAGCACCGAGCACTTCTTCACCGTCCACCCACTCATCCAGTCCCATGGCTCGACCAGCGCCCTACTCTGGCGGGGCGGAGGAGTGCAATGGATTTCTCCTACAATGTTCTCTGGTATTCACTATGCAACCCGAGTTATACCCTACAGATCGGTCCAAAATCGCATTCATCATCTCCCTTCTCTCTGGGTCGGCTCTTCGGTGGGCTGAAACCATCTGGCAACAGTCTGGGCCGGTAACAAATTCCATTCAGTCATTCACCCAATATTTCAAGGAGGTTTTTGGTCGCGCGGATGCCGAAGTAGCAGCTGGAGAACAGTTATACCATCTCAAACAGGGAGCCATGTCCACTCAGGATTATGCTCTCAGGTTCCGAACTCTGGCTGCTGCTAGCGGGTGGAATGAGCGATCTCTCCTCACAACCTACCGGCTCGGACTAGAGCCCAGCCTCCGGTTACAGCTGGCCGCCCTCGACGACACGATGGGATTGGAGAAGTTCATCCAACACTCTCTGCGCTGTTCCGATCGTCTGAGGGTCTACCAGCATGATCCTCCACCGGTATCACAAGCACTCCTCCGTTCGCCAGAGCCAGCCGTCCCTCCAGAACCAGAGCCCATGATCATAGAATCTGGTAGACTCACAATCACCGAGCGACAGAGGAGGCTGACCCGGGGTCTGTGCATGTACTGTGGTGCCAAAGGACATGTCAGGCTGGACTGTCCCATCCGTCCAACACGCTCTGTGGTGAGTTTGTTCAGTTCTCCCATTGAAAAAATGCATCCTCTCACCACTAATGTCCAGTTAACTACCCCTTCTGTCTCAGTTTCAGTCACAGCCCTCATCGACTCCGGGTCAGCAGGAAATTTCATCTCGCACGCCCTCTGTCGCCGACTACAGCTTAACACCGAAGCCTCGACGCACGTCTACCAGATTCAGCCCATAACCAACGATATCCATTCTCAGGCACGTATCCATCGAAAATGTGAACCCGTCAATCTCCAAGTAGGACTGCTCCACAAAGAGGAGATTCAATTTCTGGTTCTGGAGGGTGCATCGATGGATATCATCTTAGGGCGCCCGTGGCTGGTGAAGCACGATCCCATCCTCTCTTGGGGCACAGGAGAGATTAAGAGATGGGGAGAAGAATGCAGATCCAGCTGTTTTCCCGATCTACCCTTACAAATTCAAAGACCCCTTACCGTCTACGTCACGTCTGTCGAAAGTCCTGTCGAGAAAATATCCATTCAGATCCCGAAGATCTACTCCTCATACGAGGATGTATTTTGCCCCAAGAGAGCTTCCCAGCTACCTCCACATCGGCCATGGGACTGCGCCATAGACCTGCTTCCAGATGCTCCTATGCCCAGAGGTAGGATCTACCCGTTGTCCCTTCCGGAGACCAAGGCAATGGAGGAGTACATCCATGAGGCTCTGAGTCAGGGGTATATCCGTCCATCCACGTCACCTGCTGCCTCAAGTTTCTTCTTCGTGGCTAAAAAGGATGGAGGGCTGCGGCCATGTATCGATTACAGAACCCTAAATCAAGGTACAGTCAAGTTCCGGTATCCCCTTCCTCTCGTCCCTGCGGCCCTGGAACAACTCAGATCCGCCAAAATTTTCACCAAGTTGGACCTCCGCAGCGCCTATAACCTGGTGAGAATACGTGAGGGGGACGAGTGGAAGACTGGGTTTGTGACCCCTACTGGACACTACGAGTACCTGGTCATGCCCTATGGTCTGGTTAACGCCCCCTCCGTATTCCAAAACTTCATCCACGAAGTTCTCCGGGAGTTCCTTCATCTCTTCGTCATTGTATACATAGATGATATCCTGATTTACTCCCGGAGTGAGGCCGAACATCGCCACCACGTTGCGGAGGTCCTGAAAACCCTCAGGAAACACCGCCTGTACCTCAAGGCTGAAAAATGCTCCTTCCATTCACCATCTGTTCAGTTCTTGGGGTACATCATCGATCAAAGAGGGGTTCGTATGGACGAGGGGAAGGTCACTTCCGTCATCTCCTGGCCCGAACCAAAGACCATAAAGGAACTCCAACGTTTCCTAGGATTTGCTAATTTCTACCGACGTTTCATCCAGAATTACAGTCTCATCACCGCTCCGCTCACCAACCTGTTGAAAAATAAACCCAAAGCACTACCCTGGCCTCCCGAAGCCGCCGCAGCCTTCCAAAACCTAAAAGAATCCTTCACTCAAGCCCCACTGCTGACTCATCCTGATCCTGACTTGCCGTTTGTGGTCGAAGTGGATGCATCGACCACCGGAGTGGGAGCCATCCTGTCCCAGTACCACGGTACTCCTTCATTACTCCATCCATGTGCCTATTTCTCCCGGAAGCTCAGCCCGGCGGAAAGGAACTATGACATCGGAAATCGAGAACTTCTGGCCATCAAGCTCGCCCTGGAGGAGTGGCGACACTGGTTGGAGGGGGCCAAACATTCGTTCCAGGTGATCACAGATCATAAAAATCTCCAATACCTAAAAGATGCTAAAAGACTCTGTCCTCGTCAAGCCCGTTGGTCATTGTTCTTCTCCAGATTTCAGTTCTCTATCTCATATCGACCAGGTTCAAAGAACATCAGAGCAGACGCACTTTCCAGAATTCACGACCAGCATGAAATTATTGAGACACCGGCCAAGATCCTTCCCGATCAGATCACTATCTGTCCCATCCAATGGTCCGCTCCTACAGGAAACGCCACTCCAGAATCCAGAACTCCGCCGGGCTGTCCCCCCAATCGACGCTTCATCCCTGAAAACCAACGGGTAGATCTCATTCATTCCAGCCATACATCTCTGGGCACAGGACATCCTGGGGCCAACAACACCCTCTCGCTGCTATCCCAACGCTTTTGGTGGCCGAACATGGCGAGGGATGTGAGAAGATACGTCCAAGGCTGCAGAGAATGCGCTATGGCGAAGAGTCCTCGCCATCTACCTGCTGGTAAACTCCATCCCTTGCCCATCCCAAACCGCCCCTGGTCACACCTAGGAGTTGACTTCATGACAGACCTCCCATTGTCTGAAGGTAACACCTGCATTCTAGTCATCATAGATCGATTCTCTAAATTCTGTCGTTTGATTCCTTTGAAAGGTATACCCACAGCCCTAGAGACCGCCGAAAACCTGTTCAACCACGTCTTTCGAAATTTTGGGTTACCAGAAGATATAGTCTCGGATCGAGGACCCCAATTCATCTCCAGACTATGGAGAGCATTCTTCAGACTCCTAGGTGTGACCGTAAGCCTCTCGTCTGGCTATCACCCCCAAACCAACGGCCAGACAGAGAGGAAAATTCAGGAAGTGGGGCGGTTCCTCCGGACCTTCTGTCACGGTCACCAAAACTCCTGGAGCCAGTTTCTGGGCTGGGCGGAATACGCCCAGAATTCCCTGCGGCAACCTACCACCGGACTCACGCCATTCCAGTGCATCCTAGGGTTCCAACCTCCACTCTTCCCCTGGGATGGCGCACCATCTGATGTCCCCGCAGTGGATTACTGGTTCCGGGAGAGCGAGAGAGTCTGGGACGATGCTCATCACCATCTCCAGAGGGCAGTACGCAGAACAAAGGAGGTATCTGATAAGAGGAGGATTCCAGGCCCCATCTATACTCCAGGACAAAAGGTCTGGCTCTCCACCAGAGATATCCGGTTGCGACTGCCCTCCCGAAAATTAAGTCCCAGATTTGTTGGTCCCTTCACCATTCTGGAACAGGTCAACCCCGTCACATACAAATTACAGTTACCACCACAGTACAGAATCCACCCCACATTCCACGTGTCCCTTCTAAAACCCTTTCACGATCCTCTGATTCCCTCCACAGAGCCTGGCCATGAAGAGGAACCTCCCCCCCCCTGATGTTAGAAGAAGGGGCCATCTACCAAGTCAAGGACATCCTACGGTCCCGGCGTCGTGGTGGTCAGCTTGAATACCTCGTCGACTGGGAAGGATACGGTCCAGAAGAGAGGTCATGGGTCTCCAGATCCGATATACTAGATCCCGCACTTATGGAAGAGTTCCACTCCAATCACCCAGAATTTCCAGCACCTCGAGGACGAGGTAGACCACCACGACGTCGGAGGTTCAGGCCCTCAGGAGCGGGCCCTGGGGAGGGGGGTAATGTCACGGATTGGCCAGGCTCTTCCACCAACATCACGCACCGAGCACCTTCACCTGAGTATTAACCACGCACAGCTGCACCCAATCACTCCCATTCACTATATAAGCACACACCTCACTTCACTCATTGTCCGGTCTCGTTCCTACGAAGCGGACTCTGAGTGAACCACTTCCTAGGTTTCACTCCCCTACGATCTCAGCAAATATACTTACCTTATCTCTGTTTTCATTCCAGTCTGTCCAGTGTTCCAGTTGTCCTGTCAACGTTGTGTGTCTCGTCAGTCTGTCTTCCCCGCAAGTCCTCTGGTGTGTGCATTCGGTCATCCTTCTGTGTCTGTCATCCCACCTGGCAAAGAGAATCATCAGTTCATCCAAACTCCATTTCCACTCTCAATCATTATCCAAATTACTCTGCTGTTGTAATAAACCTCATTTATACTTACTCCCCTTGTTTGTCCGTCTGCTTCCGTAACAGGAAAAAGGCTCAGGATAGACTTTGACACATTCTTGCCCTCTTTCCTGAGATTCTTTCCTTCCCCTCTGGTATTGATAAATACTCAGGTGTGACTGGTAACAAGGTTTTGATCAATATTTGTGATAACGTTTGATTAAAACCCAACAGATGAGTAAAACTTTAAGTCACTGGTTAACTTTAACAAAAGAGCTATTCATTGCTTTCATAGAGTTATTAAAGAGAAGGACGAAATGCCTCGGGATCGCAAGTCTGTATCCAGACCAGCTTGTAGTGATGAGCTCTCAAGCTCAACACTGTGTATAATTTGGACTTCCATCTATACGCTTAGATTTGTCTTTGAATAACTGATTTTGTGCATTTACTTTTGAATTGGCTTTTATTGTTTGATTCTGTAATCGGCATGATACAGTTTTATCTGGAAAATAAATGTTAACCTTTTGACTACTTCTGGGGTCTTCCGAATTCATTGTATCCAACAGATTAAGTGGAGTCTGCGCTACTGCTATTTCGTGACATGATTTTATCGATTTTTAAGGCGCATTTGACTGTTCAGAGCAGAGTGGCATGGCAGCATGAAGACCTTTTAATCATTTAATCACTGATATTAGCAAGTTGTTTGGGAATGATTAAATTAACTACTCTTTTAGTACGAGTGAGCAGAAGGCATCCGGACTTATTGGGTATTAGTTACCCTGAATCGTCTGACTTACTTCAGAATGTCGATGTGTCCATGAGAAGAAACGCAATCCCGGGGCGTGGAACTCTAAGCAGCGTTTGGTCCCTAATGAACGTACAATTAAGAATATCAGACAAAATTGGAGTCAAATTGAACTCGGAGCTGGACACTAATTTTAATAAATTTTAATAAATAACCAAATTCTTTTCAGAAGCTCTAGAGAAGGCTTACATGCATTTAACCTTCGACCATTCATCGGATTTTGTCGTTGGGCTGATAGAATAGAAATCTTACAAAAAACACACCAATTAACTTCATGATATTACACAGCAACTGAACATAGTCAACAGAACCAAGTCCTACACTTGCACCAGCATTTAGAATCTGCATACTATCATTGTGCCTTCAGCCATGATACAGGCCGGAAAGTTCCTTGATTATTACACCATAATGAGAATGTAGTTCCTTGCCATACCGATGTAGAAAATGGCAACTTTTCATTTTCCATTGGTCTCAGTACACAATGTAACCATTAAAGAGTCAAGCTTTAAATAGTAAATAGATTTAAAGTGTTTTTTGAATTTTTTGAGAAAGATGCTTATAGTCAAATCCGATTTATTGATCTATGCTAAGCTAAACGTGCTCCTGCCAGACCCAGAGATAAGCTAAATGATTTTAAAAATGTGTTCCTTTAAGAGGAGTAATGACTTAAAATTGTCTCATTCAAACTATGTATGCGATTCATTATATTACTTAAATTAAATATAATGCAACATAATTAGATTGAAAATTTGTAACTGATTGGCAGCCGTAATATATTTCTTTAGCATATGCCGGGCTCAATACCAAGTAATACAGTGTATGTGCATTGCTTTTATCTAAACTCTGGTAGAGTCCAATGAAGGAGACAGAAGCTCAAATAATTAACATTCACTCCACGGACTGAGTAAATTATTGTATGGTGCAATCTTTAGCTTGTGCATCAACACGAGGACAGGACAATAATCCATTACCTCCAGCAAACCTGTCACTTGAGGTTGTAGCAGTTAGCAAACAACAACAATTCAATCAATTCCCAGTGGTCAAAATCAAATTCTGTTCCCTACATTTTCTTGCTCTTGTTTCACTTGGATATATAAGGTTAGGTGGGGAAAAAACATCAATTTTCTTTTCATGCTAACATTACATACCTACAGTACAACTTTTCTATCTTGCTCACGGTGGTGAAAAGAGTACTGAAAAATCATACTTCATTATTAACTATAAGTAAAAGTACCATTACTTGCTAAAACATCTAATGCAAGCAAGGTATACATATCTGTACTAAATACTAGTCAAAGTATGAGTTAAAAGTAGTCTATCTAAAATGATATAACTTAGTTGTGAAAAATATATTTCACCTTATACCTTGCAAATGAAAAATTTAACTTACATCAGTGCCATTTTCTTTTTCACCTCTTGAGTCTGAGGTGATTTTAGACCACTAAGATGTTTTGACATGCCGTGACATTTGAGCTTATTTCATCTACTTATTACATAGTATTTTTTTGTTTTTTTGTGTTCACCACAAACTGTGCTACAATAATTTGTGAGAAATTTGGATGTATGCTTTCGTTTATTAGAAAAAAAATATTACGCATGGTTAGTTAATTTAGGGGGAAAATAAGGTCCAAAAAACACATTGAATGGGCCTGAATAAGACTTTTGATTAACCAGTCTTAAATAAAGGGACTTAGCCGAAGCAAAATGAATGAATTGTAGGCTAGAATTTACTTCACAATTATGTGAAAAGTGTTCTGTTCTCTGATTCATAGAAAACATTACAATGATTTACATTTTGTAAAGTCTGTTTTGGGTCAGCTCAGCAGTATGCGTTGACGATATTCAGGAATAATTCACACCTGGAGAGACAAAAGATACTCCCCCACTGGCTAATGTTCAGCAATTTCAAGCTGCTGTATTATGACCATGTAAACACTGGGTAAACCATGGTGTAAGTTTAAGTTAATCCTTAAGGTTGGGGATGCTTTCATCGCCGTTGCATCATCCAAGTGGATGCTACACACTGGCTACACACCTCGTGATTGTGTAGTGCTTTGGGTGTATGGCCTTACACAATAAATGCGCTATATAAATGCACACATTACATTACACAACTCGGTTTGTTTTTCAGCAAATGAAATGATTTTTGTTGATAAATCTTATTTTCATACATATTTTGGGAAAATGCTTCTACAATTTTCCCCAAAACTCAACAATACACTCAAATTTACTACCCATTCATTATGTTTGTGGATGTTTTTGCCCTATTGACTTCTATTGTATCCGGGCCAATCTAAAGCGCTAATGGTGCCAGCTGATGATCAACAGTAAAAATTACAAATTTGACCTCTTCTCACAAAGGGAAAATCTTAATTTGATTATATGCAGTCATGGCTTTGCGATGTTGTCATAATAGAAAGTCAATGGGGCAAAAACTGCCATGAACATAATGAAAGGGTGAGTAGGATCTGGATGCAGACTTGGTGCAGTTGCAAGGTGAGCAGCATGCAGTTCCGTTTAATGCCTACACCTAATCCCACCCCTAACCCTACCCCTCACAGTGACGTCACTAGCTCCATTGAGTGCTTTGTGTCTGACATTGCATGTCTGAGATGTGAAGTCTCAGCTTGCAAATCCTGCATCCAGATACTATTGAAAAGGGTAGCAAATATGAACAGTGCACAAGGGTTAAGTTAAATTATTTGTCATTCATGCACTACAAATTTAAAATGTGAGATTAAATTAATATGAGAATATATTGCATTAATATATGCGCCGAAAACCTTAGGGGGAAAAAATCTAACTTTGACAGATGTGTTAACTCTTATGCCATGAACTTTGAAACTTGACTGACAAGCTACGAGTGTCCAGCAGTTGGCACCGCAAAACAAGCTCATGCAGCACTGATAGAATCTACGCAATGTAATTAAAAACGTAACATTCTGTAGTACTTTTAGATACTGTTTAAGGCCATTTAGCGATTTCAGTCATCATACAGGCCACATCCTTCATCGTCTCATTATGCTTTCTCATCATAACAGTCTCTCTATAATACTTCCACTCTGTGCATGTTTGCTGCATTAATAAAGCATCCACATCCTGAGGTTTCCACTCAAGTACACATTTTTAAACTACTTAGTAAAGTGCAGTTCCTGAAAAAAAAAAAAAGATTTAATCACTGTGCTTTGCGTATTTTTAGTTTGTTGCTTACTTTTCACTGCTTATAAGCAAACTGCTATTCCTACACTGTAAAAAAAAAAAATCCTGGTTACCTTAAATTTTTAAGCTGAATCAAATTAACCTTGAGTTCATTGAACTTATATTATGTTAAACTGACTTAAAACTTATAAAATTAAGTTAGAACATGATTAACTTAGTAAACTTAGTTTAATAAGTTACAATAAACTACAAACATATGCTGTCCTGACTAATTGTTCATATATGTTTTTACAGTGTAACATTTATGTGTAACATTTAACAGTGTAACGGTAAACATTTAGCTGGCAGCTAGCTTTCTGCAACTCTCACGTGGTTGCCCACTGAAGCTATGCAGGGCTGCTCCTGGTCAGTACCTGGATGGGAGACCACATGGGGAAGCTAGGTTGCTGCTGGAAGTGGTGTTAGTGAGGCCAGCAGGGGGCGCTCAACCTGTGGTCTGTGTGGGTCCTAATGCCCCAGTAAAATGTATACTGTTCCGTGAGTGCTGTCTTTTGGATGAGACATTAAACCAAGGTCCTGACTCTCTGTGGTCATTAAAAATACCAGGATGTCCTTTGAAAAAGAGTAGGGCCAAATCCCGGCCAAATTTGACCACTGGCATCCTAACCCTTGCCATATGATAGTTGGCTTCATCACTCTCCACCAATCAGCTGGCGCAATATGGCTGCCGTCGCGTCATCCAGGTGGATGCTGCACACTGGTGGTGGATGAGGAGATTCCCCCAATGTGTAAAGAGCTTTAAGTATTCAGAAAAGCGCTATATAAATGTAAGGAATTATTTCACCATTAGGTGTGGTATAGTAAATGCCCTACCCAGCCAACAAAAATTATTCATGTAGTCTCAAATTAATTTATTAAACATTCCTTTCTCAAATGTTCAAGAATTATACTGCATTAGCTTATTTTAATTAGCTAAATCGAACAGCTTTTTTATCGTTGTTGAATGACTAAAAACTTAAGCATAATTCTCTCTTTCTCTGCTCTATTTTTATGTCTCTCTTTGATTTACTGAGCAGGAGTCTTTTAGACTAACAGTGAATGTCTTTGTAAACCTGCCAGGTGAGTGAGTGTTTTAGCGATTCATCCAATTTGCCACACAGCAGTCGTGATGGCAGTCAACTGACAAAGCTGCTCCACATTTCAGTAGTGGACATTTGATGATCAAACAGTAATAAGTGAGTGATGCCAGAACATAATTAGATGTTTGCAAAGTGTCAGATGCTTCTAGATGCAACAGCAGAGATTTATCACATTAGTGCGTTAGAAAAGACTTGTAAGAGCTATAGTTAGAGCTAAATGCATAGGTTGTTGGCATCTCATACATGAAAAACTTCAATATAATTAGTGTCATCATTTCAAATGCATTAAATGGTTGAACAATTCGTTTTCTTCCATAGACCTCTTATTATAAAAACTGATTTGTTAGTAACTGTATATATCTCCTCTCAAAAATGTCCTATAGTGTGTCTGTTTCATGCATAGTTCAATAAAATACAACTCTTATGATTTCATTAGGTCATTTTCTTTTCAGCTTAGCCTCTTTATTAATCAGGGGTCACCACAGTGAAATGAACCGCCAACTTATCCAGCATACGTTTTAGGCAGCGGATGCCCTTCCAGCTGCAACCCATCACTGGGAAACATCCATAGACACTCATACACTACGGACAATTTACCTTACCCAATTCACCTCTACCACATGTTTTTGGACTTGTGGGGGAAACCAGAGCACCCGGGGCAAAACATACAAATTCCACACAGAAAATGCCAACTGACCCAGCCAGGGCTTGAACCAGTGACCTTCTTGCTGTAAGGCGATTGTGCTACCCACTGTGCCACCATGCTGCCCCACTCCATAAACTGAAAAGAAAATTGTAAAATCATTAATTAACAGTAATACACTTATTTTATGCGGCTGCCATTTTAAATAACAAAAGCAAGGCTGCGGTGGAAAGAAACCCGGAAGTAGTGGACTAGGGCTGTTTCTCAATATGCGTTCTTCAGCAATCTTGCGTTCTCGTGTTCTTGTGTAACATCATCATCAACTGCCAAAGTTCAGTTCCAAAACTCAAGACAGCAAGAACGGAGGATGTGTGAAAGTTCCCGGATGTGTTCTTGATATCGAGGATGTGTCGATGCAGACTTGAGCACCGAACTCGCTCTAGAAGTCCCAGAAATCATTGCGGCTGGAGGTGGGAAGAGCATTGTTTTATATAGATTCATCATTAAAGTTCAGAGATAAAACGTATTTATCTCAGGACTTTCCCTAAATGAGATGTAAAGTAAACATTCCCATGAAAATATTAATAAAGTTAACATTACCATGAAAATATTATTAATATTATTGATAATATTAATAAATTTATTATATTAATAACATTTTTATATAATAAAAATTATTGATAAAATAACACATTAAGGGTGTTTATTTGCAGAAATTCATGTTAAAATCTGTTTTATTTGTATTGTGCAACATATATTTGTAAGGTCTTTATGAATAGTATATATTGTGAAAAGGGGAAAAATTATATCGTTGTACGACTGTTTAAATAATTTTCCATTAAAAATGCGTGAAGGTCACGTGAGCATCAGGAAGAATGCAACATTTCATTTCTCACAGGACGCGTACTGTGCTCTCACGCTCTCCCTAGTTCGTTCTTTCAAGGTGGCCTGGCAAGATCGGCCTTCACAAGAACACAAGTTCGTTTTCTGCATACTTGGAATTGAGAAATAGCCTAGCATTGTAAACATTGCTGTGGATGCAAAACAAATGACTGTGATTGGCTGTGACGGTCATCAGTTAACCGCTCTTTACCAAGTGCAAACACAGACACTCGGACACTGGAGCATTTTAAAGCCTGGAAGATCAGTCGATATATCAGTAGATCGCTCGTCTGTGTTTGTACTCGGTAAACATCAGTGAAGTGCAGTGAACTGATGACCTTCACGGCCAATCACAGTCATTTCTGTTGAGCACTGGTGAATACTATGGCAAATCAGCGGTGTTTAAATGTTAGCGGGAAATTTACCTTTTTTTATTTCAGTACTGAAATTCAGTATTGTGACAAGTCTAATATAGTGAAAGAATCAGTTCATTAACTTGAGTTTGATAAATGGCATCTAAAACATGTGTTTGGGAAAGAAAGCGTTACTAACTAGTAGCTAACTAGTGCCATTTCCCTTAACTTAGCTGAAAATGAGGCTTATGCCTATTTACACTATCCATTCAGAACAGACCTTTGGGTCACTTAGAAAGCGGTCAAATTATACATTTTTGTCACTTTCTCTTTGCTGATAAGATATACAGCCAGCCAGGTAAACAACAATGCACCATTGCTGATGCTGTTCCTGTGTGACTCCAGGCAATACTTCTGGGTTTTTCCCACCGCAGCCTCGCTTTCGCTTTTAAAATGGCGGCCGCGTGAAATCAGTCTATACACAATGCACAACAATAAATATAAATCACGCTCATGCTATTTGTATATTATTAATTGTATTATGAAATATTGCAATGCATTTTGTTATTAATTATATTGTAACAGTCCATCTATTAGTCCTATGACAGACCTAACAGCATGGGTGAAGGTTAAATGCGTGTAAACCTTCTCTCACGTAGCTGTAAACAGATTACTAAACATTCTTTAACTTTTGTTTCAGGAATTTTGACTTAACTTATCATAATTTAAATGTAGATTCATCCAACTTAAGCTGATCACGTTATAGGTTGTGATTAGGTCTATTTAGGTCTGATTGATTAACCTAATAAATCCTTACTTTCAGTTAATGGTTCATCGTTTACACAAAGTCGCTTAGAGTCAGTATGCTGACCAGTTATCTCTGCTCACGGACACATCCTCGCCAGTTCTGGTTCTTAGATAGAGGATATAACTGTAAACTAATTTAAGTAATATTGGGCCATGCTTGCTCATACATAAAGAAAGTTTGGTTTAGCCACTACTTTATACCATACTAAGTCAGTGATTGTCAGAAATCAGCAGGTCTCTAATGCTGTGCCTATGCTTCATCCATTAAGCCTGAATGTATGAACAAATCCTGGACGTAAGCTGTGGAAACATCAGCCTAAACAATCTACTGGATTTAAATGATTTCAGGAAATATTAGAGTTAAACAAGAATTGTACATTTATTTGTCATGCAAAGATTTTCCATTACAATTCACATAATTAAACAAAATAAGCCAACTCAGGAATGTACAACATCAGTTACTCAAAGATACAAGAGTTAAAGATTAATACCTGACCGTGTACAGTAGAAGTACGTTGCAGCATATACATCTTGGTGCAGAGGGTACAGGATCCCACAGACACTTTTGCACCCTTCCCTTAAATACTCAAATCACCATAATTTCAAGACAATAAAAGCTTCACAAAGACCCCTGTCTGGTCATGAGCTGATGTAAAGGCCATTTTCCCTGGAGTGGAGCATCTGGCAAAGATCTTATTAAAGCCATAAACATATACAAGTGAAATATTACAGTGAAATTGAGACCGCTTTACCAATCACACAGTGACATTTAAAATGATACCAAACATGAACAGAGCCACAAGATACACCATATTAAAAACTTACTCATTCTGTGTGGAATGTGTGTGATCTACTCTGGTGGAGAAGGTAAAGTCGAGAGCAGAGGGGGTGGGGGGGGGGGTATGGGGGCTCAAGTTGCATGATCGATTTTCTAGCTGATCTTCTCAGATTTGGAAAGTTTATTGTTTTAGTACCTGACAATTCTTGTGGTCGTGTCTCATGGAATTCCATAACAGTTTTCAGGGTCTGATATTATGGAGAGACGTAGCAATCTTTACAGTATTATTATTTTTATATTCTTATTGTTATTTAAGTTTTTGCAACACTAAAAAAAAAAGATTAATTGGGTTTACAAATTTTTTATAACTAAGTGGTTGCAAACAATTTATGAGGGCTGAATTTAAGCAAATAAATTAAGTTGAACATTACTAAACTGAATTTGTTGGCTTCAATTCCGCCCATATAAATTGTTTGCAACCATTTACTTTAAATATATTTAGTAAATCCAATGAATCATATATTTACACAGTATGTTAATAAATAAATAAATAAATAAATAAATAAATAAATTCAAGGAATTGATAAAGGTAGTGACCTCTAACATTTTGTCAAACATCAGACTTTAAACAACAAAAAAATAGATGTTTTACCAACAAAACTAACCTTATGTCAACTACCTTCATGAATAAAATTTTAATTATATAATCGAATTACAAAATGAAAAGTATCTGGATACTATGATTTGCAAATAAATGTGTTATTGGTTATCCGAACACCCGCACATACAGCTCCAACATATGGTTTGTCTAAAACCTGTATCTGATGTGGCTCAAATAATGTTCAAGTTTGTGTAAAAAGCACAGAATTGGCAGGACTATTAGTCACACTAGAAAAGACCTACATCTGCCAGTGGCTTGGTGCTGTTAAAAAAAAGAAAAAGAAAAGCAATAAACAAAAAACACGCAAAAAAAAGGGTCTCAACATGACAGCCACTCAAGCAGGTCAAGTCAAAAGAGCTCTGGAAATGGTTCCTTTAAATACATACGGCTATTTTCTCCTTTTGAACCCTTTGCTCCCTTGACAACCTCTCAAGAGTTTTTGGCATTAATGTGTGAACGTCCGCATGGCGAGCCAAGACACTCAGACCTCGTTCCGCATTGGGCTCAATGGACATATGGAAGCGGCAGTTTTAGACAGTATTGTCAATGCTGGGTACTGAGTCGCCTGCAGCGCCACACACTGCCTGTCAGGCAAAGATATCTGGGACATGTCAAGAGGTGTCACTGCTGCTTTCATTTCTTTTGAAAAAGATGTGTGTGAAAGGAAAAAAGAGCCTTATAAAAGGAGAATATTAGTGATGTCTACTTTTTATTAACACAAAGAAAATGTATTTACTTTTATATGAATGATTCATGTATTAAATTATGTATCATATACTGAAACATATATAAATATACAGAACATGTTATATTGAGTTTATATATCACAAAATGCTGAATAATACATAAGGAATGGTAGGTATTATTATTATTGTGACTTTTAAAATGTATTGTGATGATATATTTTCTGATCATTATATATGGTACAGGATAGGTATGACTTATTGAAGATATAAAATACTATAAATTATATTTATATACTGCTAACCATATATTAAAGTTCATTCTGTCATGTAGCTATATATAAGACTCTAGTGCTACTGCTGATTCTTTACACACTTCAGAACCAAATAAATGAAACTTGACTTCATGACTAAAGTGAACTTTAAGGCATTTCTTTGTCCACACGACATGCTCCTCAGCAAAGGTTAGTCTGGTCATTTGATTCTTTCTGCTGATGAGAGGTTTGGTCACTGCAGGGCTTTCAATCTAAATTCTGAAGACACTGTATGTCAAGATACAGATCCTTATGACTGTTTCACACACACTCCGTCTGCAGTGAGTGTACAGCCCAGATACATTGGACTATACACCAGATGCAATAAGGTGCAAGACGTGTTTGGCATGATGTGTTGCTATTTTCAGACCAACGCAACCCTAATTTTCATGTTTTGTGCCACGTTGTTTAAATAGCAAATCTATTTGTGCCGCTTTGTGCACTCATAGGTGTGCTGGTCTATAAAGGAGGTGTGTTAAGGCGCATTGTTGGCACGTTGCTATTTTGAGGAACTAAAATAGACTGTGCAATAGACCAGCTGAAAGCAGGTCTAAAGTCCAGAACAAAGTGTTAGTTGTGCTTACACATTGCTTACACAAACAATTACACATTGCTTAATACACACAGTATGTAGAGCAATACACAAATATCTTTACAAATAAAAAAGAATTAAAGGATTAAAATATTACAAAAATTAATATTTACTACATAAATATAAAAACCACTGCCTCCATGCCTTCTTCACCTCGATGGCTTTTTTAGTTTATTCACGACAACTTGCTTTTGTATAATGTCATTATTATTATTAGAAGTAGTATTATTTATTATATGCATATTTATATTTGTTTTAATAAAAACAAGCTTACATTTGTCCACCTGCCGGGTTTTGGACCATTTGGGGCATAGGACCTGTGTTTGGATATACTGTAATTGTTGTTCATTTATTCATTTGCTGGAAATTACAACTGAATTTAGAAATAGTTTTGAAACAAATCTTTGTGCTTAACAAATGAAATTAAATATGTAGGCTAATGGAGTATATACTCAGTGGAGTACAGTATGTACAACACTGTTTCCTTATCTACAAAAGAGAGAAAGAGAAAGTAAAGAGGCCAAATGGAGGAGGCTCGTTCTTTATCCTCGCGCTGCAGATGGTCTGTTTTACTGTTTTCTCGCAAGTGAAGTGTTCAGTTTTTTTACTTACAAGGTCTGCCATGTAAACAGCAAATGCACCATGGCGCGACACAACTGACTTTTGAAGGGAATGTGAGATGAGACTGATTGGTTTAATGCATGTTATGCTCAAAACACACCCATAACTCATTAAGAGAATAAGCACAACCCTTTTGGAACATGTGCCGCGGCGCAGAGCGTATTTAAAATAGCATAAGTGAATTCAGACATGCTATTAATGCTTTTGCTCCATGCGCTTTAGACTTTGCGCATATACCATTAAAAAAGAGCCTATTATGTGTGCAGTGTGTAGGCAGGTCTTGGCCATTGTGCTAAAGTATAGCACATGTTTGCAGTGCCCTTACTGTCACCTATTTAATTCATGTTTTTATACATTCATTCAATCATTCATTTTCTTTTCAGCTTAGTTCCTTTATTCGTCAGGGGTTGCCACAGCGGCATGAACCGCCAACTTATCTCGCAAATGTTTTACGCAGCAGATGCCCTTTCAGCCGCAACCCAACACTGGGAAACACCCATACACACTCATTCACACACATACACTACAGACAATTTAGTTTATTCAATTAACCTACAGCACATGTCTTTGGACTGTGGGGGAAACCGGAGCACCTGGAGGAAATCCACGCGAACATGGGGTGAACATGCAAACTCCACACAGAAATGGCAACTGGCCCAGCCGGGACTTGAAACAGCGACCTTCATGCTGTGAGGCGATCGTGCTACCCACTGCCACTATGACACCCTTCATGTTTTTAATGTAACATGTTTCATTGTTAATATTTCGATGAACAATTCATCTGTACAGTTAATCCACTTAAAGAAGTGTTGTTGTTGTTGTTGTTGTTGTTGTTGTTGTTGTTGTTGTTGTTGTTGTTGTTGTTGTTGTTGTGGTAATCTTCAATCAAACAATCAAAATCTATTTGCTTCTCTGTTTGGAGTGGCAGTCCTTTTCTAATGACTTCAGCTTGACGACTTCAGCCACACTATTCAATATTTTTAACCATGTACTGTTAGTTTGCCAAAAGGCAATGATGGTCAAAAAGAAAGCCCCTACTTAATATTTAATTTCAGCAGGAAGTACATAAACATACTGAAATAAAGTCTCAGCAACTTCTGGATCACTCAGACTTTAAATACATGTAAACACTGCCACATTTTAAAACTTGCTAATGATACCAACAGCTGAGGAAACTGCTTCCCATAGCTTTTCCTTGGTGTTCACATCTTTGTACAAGACAATCTGTGGGTCATAAGGAATTCTGTGTTTTTTCACCAGAGGATTATCATTGATTTCACTTAGGTTTTGCTTTAGTTTTCTGTCAAACAGCCAGTCATGAATTTGCCCGCTGAGATTTCATGGCTGCTTTTTGAGCAGCAGCTCTACACAAGACGTTTGGCCAGAGGAAAATTGGTCGTGCACCACTGAGCCTGGTTTCTCTGAAGGTTTTTTTTTTCTTCTCTTTCGTCAATTGGTGAAGTTTGTTTCTCGCCACTGTCGCCACTAGCTAGCTTGGTTTGAGACTTGTGAAGCTGCGCTTCGATGGATTTTCTCTTCAGCGTTTGGACGTTCAACAGTGCAATTTAAACCACATTGAACTGAACTAAACTGACACAGTTTCAACTTACTAGAACTTCTATGTTAAGCTACTTTGACACAATTTACATTGTGCTATAGAAGCGCTATAGAAAATTTGAATTGAAGCATTTTGTTACATTACAGGATTAATATTTATGAACTAATATCATATAATCCCTAACTAATATAAATGTAGAACATTTTGTACATTAATTATTCATTTATGGTGGCATTATTACTATTTTGCAACAAACAACCAGCATTTTTCCATATCCAGCACAGCAAAAATAGACTTGGTGTGGAAACGATTGCTGAATGCTGCTGAACACACTGCCGGATCGCAACAGCATGCCAAGTGAAAGCATGAGCATGGAAAAAAATCCGAACTGCAAACACACTGCAGCCTGAATATGTGTGAAACAGGCGCTTACAATGTTCAGAGATCAAATCCAGCTGCAGTGCTGAACTGAGTGCCCATTGAGATTCTCCTGTTATCAGATGCATTTATCATTCATGGACAAGCAGCTATTACTATTTTATATTCGCTTATATGTTTGTCTATTAATCTTGTCAGTCCTTCCTAAAGGTTTAATCTAAGTAGATTTCATAAGTCTCAAATACGATGAACAAAACAAGATTCAATAATGCTCCCGAATAATTAACGTGTCTAAAAGTGTCAAGCATCTGTTGACAGCAACCCTAAACCATTCGGATTAGGAGAAAAGTTATGTTTACCTTGGTTGCTTGACAGAAGCTTACAGTTGTTTATGATCCTTGGCTCATGAAATATTATCTGTGAGGAGTGTAACGGCGATGTCTGCCAGCAATAGGCTGACAGCTCCTTTAGAAGGCAGGTCAACATTGTGCCTGCAAAGCACAGCACACTGACCAGAGGCCTCGGCTGAATCCTTTATTATTTTCTCTCTTCGTTGGTTTTCGCAGGGGCTAGAGAAAAATTAAAGGGCCCTTCAGAGCGTGCAGTGTTGTCATTTGAAATGGATATCTCAATTGGGAAATTCTGCACTCTCATCACTCTCCATTTATATGAAAGATGTAGCCGAGCAAAACAAATGAACAAGCAAAGACCATGCTCCGTTGTAGGTGTCATGATGATTCATAATCCAGTTATGAAAAACAGAGAATGGACATGTATCACTTACCAGCCTGATAGCACCCTACATCATTGTATGCTTGCATAATATCCATTGAGCCTATTTTCTTTGGCTTTTGGGGGGAGAAAACAAAAACAAAACAAGAATTGAATCCGAAAGGGCAGGCGTTGCATTCATTGCAGTGTTTATGTGTGCATGTGTCACTTTTTCATATTAGCTTAATAGAAAGAAGACGCTACTGCATATTATCTGGGCTCAAAGGAGAGCTGGATGGACTGATTCTTACTCAGCAGAAAAGCCAGGTCACAAGATGATAAAAGGCGCACAAGTCTTCCATCATCAATAAGAATATGCAGTTTGGAAAGGAAGGAACAGATCAATTTTATGACCTGTCAGCTGGCAGAACTCTTCTCATATACATATAAGCTGCTTTGAAAGGCAAGAGACTTATATGTAAAAACACTGGGGCAAAAACTGATTTAAGTGGACACATGGGGAAATGAGGTAACACTTTAGGTAAAGTCTATTTTTTTTATATATATTATCTATGGTAATGTTAAATAATTAATGTAATGTTAATGTAATTAATATATTTGTAAGCTTTTATTATCATCTGTTAATATTCATGTTATTTCACTGAACAGGCTCATCCAAAATATGCCTGTGGGGATCTTTTGTTTTAATATATTAAATTGTTGTTTACATCTGTTTCAAATTGAAATGTGTAGTGGCACTAAAATTGTTACAGTGGTTTATGAGCATTCATGGAGAATTCATGTTCGGAAATCAAATTTCCAATAAGCGGAGGTTAAAAATGAAAGGTTGATGTTTTATCACATTTGAAAGTAATGTAAGCTACTCTAAACACCCCCCTAACCTAATTTATAAAAAAAATGTGAAATGAGAATTTCTCAGCTGTTGGATGAGTTCGGTCATAATGTGAAAATTATTTTCAATAGCCATTTTTAATACTCTTTAGTTTTTTAGGTTAAAAGTGACAATGTAAATGTTATGCAAACCAGGAGAAAATGTATAATTTTCTTCTTCAGGTACAGTAGATTCAAAATGAGTTCTGTTTACCAGCAACTGGATGCTGGTCCACGGAGACACTATTCGTTAAACATGTCAGTGTTTATGAATAGATTAAAATTGAACATGCGTAATCTTGACAAACTACATACAGTTATAAGCCTCGAGTCGCAATTTTAGCTAGAAATGAAACCTTATAAACATTTTATTTGCTAATTTGTGTAAGGTTGTGTAAGCAACACTGTTGTTTTTTTTTTTTGCTGCCTCTGGTGTTCATTCAAACTATGTATGCATGTTTTTGGAGTTTTGTTTTTACACGTTATAAGAATATGTTACTAAATTCCCACATGAAAAAAAATAGTGAAGTTATATATAGTAAATACTTTTAAATCATAATAAAGTGTGTGTATATATATATATATATATATATATATATATATATATATATATATATATATATATATATATATATATATATATATATATATATATATATATATATATATATATATATCTATATCTATATGTGTATATATATATACACACACACACACACACACAAATACACTCACTAGCCACTTTATTAGGTACACCTATCAAACCGCTCGTTAATGCAAATATCTAATCAGCATATATTGCTGCATTGCATGCATTTAGGCATGTAGACAGGTCAAGACAATCAGCTGCAGTTCAAACCCAGCATCAGAAAGGTGATTTAAGTTACTTTGAACGTGGCATGGTTGTTGGTGCCAGACGGGCTGATCTGTGTATATCAGAAACTGCAGATCTACTGGGTTTTTTACGCACAACCATCTCTAGGGTTTACAGAGAATGGTCTGAAAAAGAGAAAATATCCAGTGAGCGGCAGTTCTGTGGGTGCAAATGCCTTGTTGATGCCTGAGGTCAGAGGAGAATGGCCAGACTGGTTCCAGCTGATAGAAAGGCAACAGTAATTCAAATAACCACTCTTTACAACCGAGATCTGCAGGAGGAGCATCTCTGAACGCACAACACGTCCAACCTTGAGGTAGATGGGCTACAGCAGCAGAAGACCACAACAGGTGTCACTCCTGTCAGCTAAGAACAGGAAACTGAGGCTACAATTCACACGGGCTCACCAAAATTGGAAAATAGAAGATTGGAAAAACGTCACCTGGTCTGATGATTCTCCATTTCTGCTGCGACATTCTGATGGTAGGGTCAGAAATTGGCGTCAACAATAAGAAAGCATTCTGCCTTGTATCAATGGTTCAGGCTGGTGGTGTAATGGTGTGGGGGATATTTTTTGGCACACTTTGGGCCCATTAGTACCAATTGAGCATTGTGTCAACGATGACCACAATGTACCCATCTTCTGATGGCTACTTCCAGCAGGATAACGCGCCATGTCATAAAGCGCCAATCATCTTAGACTAGTTTCTTGAACATGACAATGAGTTCATTATACTCAAATGGCCTCCACAGTCACCAGACCTCAATCCAATAGAGCACCTTAGGGATGTGGTGGAATGGGAGATTTGCGTCATGGATGTGCAGCCGACAAATCTGGAGCAACTGTGTGATGCTATCATGTCAATATGGACTGAAATCTCTGAGGAATACTTCCAGAAACCTTGTTGAATCTATGCCACGAGGGATTAAGGCAGTTCTGAAGGCAAAAGGGGGTCCAACCCTGTACTAGAAAGGTGTACTTAATAAAGTGGCTAGTGAGTATATATATATATATATATATATATATATATATAAACTTTGTTAATGAATGTTCAAGCATACTAGTATTAACTATAGTGAACTGATAAACTATAATACTGTAGTATATTTTAGATTTCCTGCAATAAACTGTGGTGTATTGTATTATAATATAGCCCATAGTTGTAGAATATTACAGTGTTGTTACCATAGTAAATAGAATCATTACAACAGATTAATGTAAGCACTTTACTATAGTATGATTCAAAAACATAGTATTTACTATAATATAGTAATAAAGTATATAGTATAATATAATATAGTGTTTTTCATGTGGGTGCCATCAACATTATTATCAGTGTTAATTATTATCAACATTATTAAGTGCAGTAAATAATATGTTTTTGAATCATACTATAGTAAAGTGCTTACATTAATGTGTTGTAATGATTCTATTTACTATCGTAACAACACTGTAATATTCTACAACTATAGGCTATATTATAATACAATACACCACAGTTTACTGTAATAAAGTAAACTGTATACAGTATAATATAATATAGTTTTTTTCATGTGGGTGTTGAGCCATCAGCATTAGCTTGATTATTAAGTGCAGCAAAGAACTCTTCATTGTTAGTACCTATTAACCAATGTATTTATCTTAAGTCAGCAAATGAAGCTTTACTGTTAAATGCTGCCTAATTCGAGATGCATGCAACTGTTATGATGCGGACAGGAGACAGAGGTAAGGAAACGTTAGGGTGTTTATTAAATGACAACAAGGAGCACATGAAGGATAGCCAGGAGGATCAGGAATGATGTTGGGGTCTTTTCCTCCGTGGCTGGGTAACAGGAATACACGAGGATGGACAGCACACACCAGATACAGCTGACAGAGGATGACACAGACTTGGAAGGACTGGAAGACAGGACGATTCGGGAGGACCAGGAAGACTAGGAGGAATACAAAGAGAACAGGTAAGTAAATCGTTTGTTTAAGCTGAGGATGACTACGCTGAGTGGTCGCTCAGTTGTCCGCTTTCGTCGAGACGAGCCCGGACAATGAGCGACTGGAGTGCTGTGCTTTTATCTGGTGCTCGTGAATGTGATGCAGCTGTGTGCTCATTAGAAGTCAGGTGATGGTGATCTTCGTGAGTGGGGGTTGTGAGAGCCTGACCAATCCATGACAGTACCCCCCTCCCCAGGGCCCGCTCCTGAGGGCCGACACCTCCGACGCCGTGGTGGTCTCCCTCTGCCTCTAGGCGCTGGGAACTCAGGGTGGCTCTCATGAAACTCCACCATGAGACTAGGATCGAGAATATCAGCTCTGGGAACCCATGTCCTTTCTTCGGGGCCGTACCCTTCCCAGTCCACCAGGTACTCCAACTGGCCACCACGACGTCGGGAACGCAAGATCTCCTTCACTGCGTAGACGGCTCCTTCTTCTAGGAGCAGTGGAGGAGGGGGTTCCTCTTCGTGGTCAGGCTCTGTGGAGGGAAGAACAGGATCGTGATAGGGTTTCAGGAGTGATACGTGGAATGTAGGGTGAATACGGTAGTGAGAGGGTAATTGTAGTTTGTAGGTGACGGGGTTAACCTGTTCCACGATGGTGAAGGGACCAACAAATCGGGGACTTAACTTGCGAGAGGGCAGTCGCATGCGTATGTCCCGGGTGGATAGCCACACCTTTTGTCCGGGTGTGTATCTGGGTTCTTCAGACCTTCTCCTATCGGCGGTTACCTTGCTTCGACGGACTGCCCTCTGCAGATGTTGATGAGCCTCGTCCCAGACTCTCTCGCTCTCCCGGAACCAGTGATCCACTGCGGGGACATCAGATGGTTCGCCATCCCAGGGAAAGAGCGGTGGTTGGAAGCCCAGGACGCACTGGAATGGCGTGAGTCCGGTGGAGGGTTGCCGCAGTGAATTTTGGGCATATTCTGCCCAGCCCAAATACTGGCTCCAGGAGTTCTGGTGACCACTGCAGAAGGTCCTCAGGAACCGTCCCACCTCCTGAATCTTCCTCTCTGTCTGCCCGTTGGTTTGGGGATGATATCCAGAAGAGAGGCTGACGGCCACACCTAGGAGCTTGAAGAAGGCTTTCCATAGACGTGAGATGAACTGTGGACCTCTGTCCGACACAATATCTTCTGGAATACCAAATGACCTGAAGACTTGATTAAAGATATTGTCGGCAGTTTCAAAGGCTGTGGGAAGACCTTTCAGAGGGATTAGTTTGACAAACTTTGAGAATCTATCTACTATGACTAGAATACAGGTATTACCTTCTGACGAAGGGAGGTCAGTGATAAAGTCCACTCCTAGGTGTGACCAGGGACGGTTCGGAATCGGCAAGGGATGGAGCTTTCCAGCGGGTAGATGACGTGGGCTCTTGGATTGGGCACAGTCCTTACAGCCCTGAACATATTGCCTCACATCCCTTGCCATGTTTGGCCACCAGAATCGTTGGGATACTAGCGAGAGAGTATTGTTGATCCCTGGATGTCCAGTGCCTAGCGAGGTATGTAAGGAGTGGATCAGATCTACCCGGTGTTCAGGTGGTATGAACTGCCGATGAGGAGGGCATCCCGGCGGAACAGGGGCTTCCGGAGTGGCAACGACTGGAGGAGCGTTCCAGGTGATCGGACAAATGGAGATGTGTTCGGGAAGAATCTTCGTTGGGAGTTCTTCATGATCGTGATGCTCGTGCAAACGAGAGAGAGCGTCTGCTCTTAGATTCTTGGGTCCTGGACGATAGGAAATGGAGAAATCAAAACGTGAGAAGAAAAGTGACCATCTGGCTTGACGTGGACATAGTCTCTTGGCCTCTTTGATGTATTGGAGGTTTTTGTGATCTGTGATCACCTGGAACGGATGTTTGGCTCCCTCCAACCAGTGACGCCACTCCTCCAAGGCTAGCTTGATTGCTAGAAGCTCCCTGTCTCCTATGCTGTAATTCTGCTCCGCCGGGCTCAACTTCCGAGAGAAATAGGCACAGGGATGCAGTCGGGGCGGTGTATCATGATGTTGAGATAATACTGCCCCGACGCCGGTGGTGGATGCGTCCACTTCCACCACGAAAGGAAGATTTGGGTCAGGATGAGTCAGGAGTGGGGCCCTTGTGAACTCCTTCTTAAGAAGGCGGAAGGCTGCGGCTGCTTCTTTGGTCCACTCCAGTCCTTTGGGTTTACCCTTGAGGAGATTAGTGAGAGGTGATGTAATCCTGCTGTAGTCCTTGATAAACCGTCTATAAAAGTTAGCAAACCCAAGAAACCTCTGGAGCTCCTTAATGGAAGTGGGTTCTGACCAGGATAGAACAGCCTCAATTTTCTTCCCATCCATACGTATACCGGTTTGGTCAATGATGTATCCCAAGAAATGAATCGACTTCTGGTGGAATGAGCATTTCTCCGCTTTGAGGTAGAGGTGATGTTCTCTCAATGTGTGTAGGACCTCCGCAACGTGTTGGCGATGTTCGGCCTCACTCCGGGAGTAAATGAGGATGTCATCTATGTACACTATTACACAGTGGTGAAGAAACTCCCGGAGGACTTCATGAATGAAGTTTTGGAATACGGAGGGGGCGTTGACCAGACCGTAAGGCATGACCTCATATTCATAGTGGCCAGTAGGGGTCACGAATGCTGTCTTCCATTGGTCCCCCTCACGTATTCTTATCAGATTATACGCGCTGCGGAGGTCCAATTTAGTGAAGACTTTAGCTTCTCGGAGCTGTTCCAAAGCGGCTGGTACCAGAGGAAGGGGATATCGGTATTTTACTGTACCGTTATTTAGGACCCTGTAGTCGATGCATGGACGCAGCCCTCCGTCCTTCTTGGCCACAAAGAAGAAGCTTGAGGCGGCTGGTGATTTTGAGTGACGTATGTACCCCTGACTCAGAGCCTCCCTTATGTAATCTTCCATTGCCTGATTCTCTGGAAGCGAGAGCGGGTAGATCCTACCTCTTGGCAACTGGGCATCTGGAACTAGGTCGATCGCGCAGTCCCATGGCCGATGCGGCGGTAGCTGGGAAGCTCTCTTGGGGCAGAAGACATCATGAAAGGAGCTGTACTCCTTAGGAATGTGGATAGACTGCTTCTCAGGAGGGCTCTCGACCGATGTTGCAAACAAAGAAATGGGGTTCCGACCTTGAAGAGGGAGATTTGGAAAACAGGCAGGTGTACATCCAGATCCCCATTTCTTTATCTCTCCTGTGCCCCAAGAGATGATGGGATCGTGCTTCACCAGCCACGGGCGCCCTAGAATGATGTCCATATTTGCACCCTCCAGAACCAGAAATTGAATCCTCTCTTGATGTAACAACCCCACTTGAAGAAGGATGTCTTCGCATTGTCGATGGATACGGGTCGAAGATCGAGTGCACTGGGTTATCGGTTGTATCTGGTATATATGCGAGGACGCCTCAGTACGGAGGTGGAGTTGACGACAGAGGGATTGGGAGATGAAGTTCCCTGCTGACCCGGAGTCGATGAGGGCTGTGACAAGGAGAGAAATAGAGGCAGTAGTTATTTGTACGGTGGTAGTAAGTGGTTTACATTGTTCAATATTCGTACTGAATACACTCACTGAAGTCCGAATGGGACGAAGGGGACACTCCATACGGGTGTGTCCACTGACACCGCAGTATAGACACAGACCCCGGGTCAGCCTCCTCTGTCGTTCCGCTGATGTCAGTCTTCCAGACTCTATTATCATGGGTTCTGGTTCTGGAGAGGCTGTTGACTCAGGCGATTGGAGGAGTGCAGACGAGGGGGTGATGGTGTCCTGTTGATAGGAACGGAGACGATCGGAACATCGGAGAGAATGTTGTATGAATCTCTCCAGACCCATTGTATCATCTAATGTGGCCAGTTGGATTCGGAGAGTGGGTTCCAAGCCGAGCCGGTACGTGGTCAACAACGATCTCTCATTCCATCCACTTGCAGCTGCTAGAGTGCGAAACCGGAGAGCATATTCCTGTGTAGATAGAGTACCTTGCTTTAGATGATACAGCTGCTCTCCAGCGGCTACTTCCCCATCAGAACGTCCAAACACCTCTTTGAAATACTCCGTGAAGGTAGTGATGGAATTCATGACCGGCCCGGCTTGGTTCCAGATCGTCTCAGCCCATTTAAGTGCAGGTCCAGAGAGTAGAGATACGATGTAGGCGATCTTCGACTTATCTGTGGGATATAGAGAAGGTTGCATTTCGAATATGAGGGAACATTGTAACAGAAAACCATTGCACTCCCCCGCTCCGCCTGAGTAGGGCGCTGGTCGGGCCATGGGACTGGAAGGAAGGGCCGAAGAAGAAACTGTGGAGGCGGAAGTGCTCGGTGCTGGTGGTGCGTTGGAAAGTGGAGCTGGTGGCTGTAGAATCCGCTTCAACTGGTCCACCAGCTCTTGTAAGTGATCGGGGGTGCTCATGTTGTCGTCGTTATTGGTCCGGGCTTCTGTTATGATGCGGACAGGAGACAGAGGTAAGGAAACGTTAGGGTGTTTATTAAATGACAACAAGGAGCACATGAAGGATAGCCAGGAGGATCAGGAATGATGTTGGGGTCTTTTCCTCCGTGGCTGGGTAACAGGAATACACGAGGATGGACAGCACACACCAGATACAGCTGACAGAGGATGACACAGACTTGGAAGGACTGGAAGACAGGACGATTCGGGAGGACCAGGAAGACTAGGAGGAATACAAAGAGAACAGGTAAGTAAATCGTTTGTTTAAGCTGAGGATGACTACGCTGAGTGGTCGCTCAGTTGTCCGCTTTCGTCGAGACGAGCCCGGACAATGAGCGACTGGAGTGCTGTGCTTTTATCTGGTGCTCGTGAATGTGATGCAGCTGTGTGCTCATTAGAAGTCAGGTGATGGTGATCTTCGTGAGTGGGGGTTGTGAGAGCCTGACCAATCCATGACAGCAACAAGATGAATATTTTTTATAGGATAAATTGAAGGGGTTGGAAAAGGGTGATCAGTATGAGAAAACAATTATCTTGGAATTGTCTGGAAATGAATGCAGCCACTGGACTGTTTCTCTGCCTGTAATTAAATTAATCTCCATGTTTTTCATGCTGATCTGCATTTGAATAAACAACACATGAGGCATCTACAGACACATTCAATTTTAGTTTACTCTAGGACTGGAATATAAGGGCCACTCCAATGCACAGACCAATATCTTTGGATGTCACACCCTAGAGCTATTTTGAAAGGCTGAGCAAAATGAGATATTCAGTGCTTATCCAATAACTGCATGTCTGTGAGGAGGAGATGCGATTAGAAAAAAAAGGTTGCACTTTAAAATTCATATTAGTAGCCTTGCCTTGAGTGCTAATATAAATATTCCTGTAGTGACTCATTCAATGATGATTAATTGACTTTAAATGTGCATGTGCTTGAGTTTAGTCAAACAAATTAAACTTGTATGACTTAAAGGTAACAGTTATCTCAATTTGACCCTATATATCCTGTCATTTGAGTAAATACAGTTGAAGTCAGGATTATTAGCCCCCCTTTGAATTCCTTTATTTTTTAAATATTTCACAAATGATGTTTAACAGAGCAAGGAAATTTTCACCGTCTGTCTGATAATATTTTTTCTTCTGGATAAAGTCTTATTTGTTTTATTTAGTCTGGAAAAAATGCAGTATTTTGTTTTTTAAACACCATTTTAAAGTCAAAATTATTAGCCCCTTTAAACTATTTTTTTTTCCAGAGAGTCTACAGAACAAACCATCGTTATACAATAACTTATCTAATTACCTTATCCTGACTAGTTAACCTAATTAACCTAGTTAAGCCTTTAAATGTAACTTTAAGCTGTATAGAAGTGTCTTGAAAAATATCTAGTCAAATATTATTTACTGTCATCATGGCAAAGATAAAATAAATCAGTTATTAAAAAATGAGTTATTAAAACTATTATGTTTAGAAATGTGTTGAAAAAATCTTCTCTCCGTTAAACAGAAATTAGGGAAAAAAATAAACAGGGGGCTAGTAATTCTTACTTCAACTATATATGGGTAGTTGACAAATAAGCAGTAAAAATCCTTTGGACTGTGCGCATTCTTTGCGCATGTCTTTGGACTGTGGGGGAAAGCAGAGCACCCGGAGGAAACCCACGCCAACATGGGGAGAACATCCACACACAAAAACTGAAGCAGCCATGCGGTGAGGCAATCGTGCTACCCACTGCACCACTGTGACACCTTAATCATTATTATTATCTTTTTTTTTTTCTATTTGTTTATTTTCTCAAACCTCTAAGTCTGTTGTTTGAGAAAACTTAAGTCACTAACTTTCAAATCTTTCACTTTTTTATTTTCTTTACTGAATTGTACCAATGTCCTATGGTATATGACAGCAAAAAAAACACTTAATAATATACAAATAGGGTGAAAGTGGTTTATTGTCATTGTTGTACACTTATCTTCATATAGTTCTATTTGTTTTTTATGAAATTATTAAGAATATCTATTTTTTTTTAATGACTTGTGTGACTTATTGTACATTTTTAATTAATAGCGGTGTCACACCAAAGGTCAACCAAACTTAATTTTACAGTGGTTCCAATAAAGTTCTAAGACAAAAAAATTAACAGGTCACACAAGTAGAAATGTTGACAAACGATACATCATTCTAAGTTATAAGCCTCGACTCGCAATTTTAGCTAGAACTGAAAAGCTTATCTATTTGCTAATTTGTGTAAGTTTGTGTAAACAACACAGTGTTGTGTAAAAAAAAGTTGTTGTTTTGCTGCCTCTGGTGTTCATTCAAACTGTATGTATGTATGTTTTTGGAGTTTGTTTTTACACCTTAAGAATGTGTTACTAAATTCCAACATAGAAAAAATACTGAATTTTTAGTGAATACTTTTTAATCATATTAAAGTGTATCAAATACAAACACTCACCGGCCACTTTATTAGGTTCACCTACACCTGTACAACTGCTCGTTAACGCAAATTTCTACAACTCTGCAACTCAATGCATTTCAGCATGTAGACATGGTCAAGACGATCTGCTGCAGTTCAAACCGAGCATCAGAGTGGGGAAGAAAGGGGATTTAAGTGACTTTGAACGTGGCATGGTTGTGGGTGCCAAACTGGCTGGTCTAAATATTTCAGAAACTGCTGATCTACTGGAATTTTCACGCACAACCATCTTTAGGGTTTACAAAGAATGGTCAAAAAAAGAGAAAATATCCAGTGAGTAGCAGCTCTGTGGGCGAAAATGCCTTGTTGATGCCAGAGGTCAGAGGAGAATGGTGTAGGAATGGGTTTTGATGACTAAAAAGTTATCAGTATTGATGGTAAAAAAAACTGTACATTCTAGTCAAACCATTCTTCTGCAATCTCATACCAAAAATGTAAATAAGGGCAGTATTAATAGCTATAAATGTGGGAGAGAGTTGATATTATGTGATTGTATTGTAATGCAATATGGAATAGTTAAGTGTTGATGTTAAATCAAAATTTGATTCAAAAAATCTAAAAATGATTTAATGACAATAATTCTCTATGGTTACAACTGAATTAGTTACAAAATAACTGTATAAAATGATCAAATATGAAATGATAAAGCATATGATATAAATTGTATCCAGCTTAAATGTAAAATTAAAGTTTCCAGAGATAGAAGGAGAGACACAGGGGAAGGAAGAGAGAGAGACAACGAGAGCAGGCCCAGAAGTTAGCCTGATTGCAGTAGAGTCAGAGAAGATTCCAGAGGAGGAGAGAAGCAGAGCAGGAAAGCAGATCAGGAAAAGACAGGCCAGGAAAAGACAGGCCAAGAAAGAGCGGCCAGGAAAAGAGCCAAAGCAGCATTTTACCACCTATTTTGTATCTTTCTTGACCATGTGACTAAAGCCCAAATGCGGAGACATTCAAACTGACCAATCAACATGTGACCACATCGTAAAACCCCCAAAGTCCACGCACCAGGCCCTGATCTTATCAGTATCTGACTTTGGAGTCAGTATGGACCTTCTTGAGTCAAAAAGACATGTTTTGTCATATAAACAAAAGCATATGATAATTTGGCCTCTTACAATGGCCAGACTGGTTCAGCTGATAGAAAGGCAACAGTAAATCAAAAATAGTTTACCAAAAACAATATTTTTACTGCTTATTTGTCAACTACCAATATATTTGCTCAAATGACAGGATATATAGGATTAAATTAAAATGTTTTTATTGCCAAAATGTATGAAGTTTCTATGCTTTTAGAAATATATGGATGAAAAAAAAATATATACATTTTTACTAAATTAGCCACTTGTATAATTACAGTAGTACCTGGGGTATATATAAATGGTTTTAGCCTTTCCATTTTAATTTATAAGAGTTGTTATTTATTGAACTAGGCTGCATAGAGTCACACCATAGGACAGTTTTGAGATTTGGTGCAAAAGATTAAATGTAGCAATGAAAATGTACTAACAGAGCAGTTTTTATAACAAGAGGTCCATGGAAGACAAAGAATTGTTTAACTAATTGCTGCATTTTAAATGATGAGAATACTAATTATATTCATTTTTGTCATGTATGACATTGAAAATGCAATGCCATGTCAACAACAACCCCATATAATATATACGTATCTAATGTATGATTTGTTGCACACAATGATACTCCAGTTTACACATTAAAACTGGCCATATTTGGTAGTTTGAAATCTTTGAAGATTTCATGGTTTGAAAAGCCTCCATTGCCAGATACAATCAGTATTTCAGTGCCTCTACAGCAAATGTCAAAAGCTTGAACAGCGACAATCCTCAGGCAAACATATTGTCAGGCTCTGATGCCCAAATATAGCTGAGCATTTATCAGCTCAATCTGTTTGCTGTTGACTAAAGACGACTCATTTCATTACAAGGAAAAACTATTTCATTTGATACTGACACTTAATTCATGCTCCACATGACATTAGTAGGTTTCCAAGGCTCAAAGATGGTAAATAACAGCTCTCGCTGTAACAACCAACTGTCATTATTACAAGATGTGAAAGGACTTGCAAAGGCTTTTGTTTGGCAGAAATGGTCATAAGAGAGAGTTCTTCATGAAAATACAACACGTGAGGAGTATCTCCAACTGATAGGTCCTACAAAATAATGAATTCCAGCTGCTTCTTGTCTCCTTGACATCTGTCGGCTCAACATGATTTTAAATATTTAAATATGCTTAACAGCATCACATTTAACACAGTTAATCCATCTCCCTAAATTGACAAGACAACAGTTTCATTACTGTATGGGATTTGTACAGGCTAGCTGATCAATTGTGACAGTACAAACACACATGAATCAATAAATGAGTCAATCAAGAGGGTCTGAAGTGATTTGTACATTTCTAAAGTTGCACATGTGTAAAGCCCAGTGGGCACCTTAATGTCAAAACAACATCAAACTGACATCTAACAGTGGGTCAAAAATTGATTACAGCACTGTCCTGTAATTTGTCCTGTGATTTTTGATCATTTTGACATCAAGATGGATTACATATGAGCAATTCCAGTGTCATGGATATGAGAGATGTGAAATTGACACTTGTGAGACTTTGGTTAACCAATATAATCAATATACTTGTGAGACATTTTTTACTATTTTTTCAGTACTGTAAAATTCAGTCCTACACAAAAAAATAGAAAGGGTTTCGCTATTTTGGTGAAAATGGGTTTTGCCATTTTTTTATGGCAAGGTTGACATTTGCATGGAATTGCTCATATATTGTTGGTATACAAAATCCAGTGCAAGTTTGTAATTGAAACTTTCAGATTAATAAAACTTTTCTTTTACAGCCCCAAATCAGAACAAGTCAGGACAGAATGAAAAACACAAATTAAAAAAAGAAAGTAGTGATTACCAAATTTACTTTGACTTGTATTTGATTGCAGACAATTTGAAATCAAAATATTTCATGTTTTGTCTGGTTAACTTAATTTCGTTTGTAAATAAACATCTTTTTCTGTCATTCAGACCAGCAACACATTCCAAAAAAGTTGTTCCAGGAGCGGTTTAGGGCTAGTAATCAGGTCAGTTGGTTAAATAATGATGTGATTTCAAACAGGTGATGTCAACAGTGATTGTAATCATGATTTGGTACACCCAAAAATGGTCTAGTCCTTTAGGAACAAATATGGGACGAGGATTGCTAGTTTGCAAACAAATACGGGAGAAAATTATTGAAATGTTAATAACAATGTTCCTCAAAGAACGATAGGAAGACATTTGGTTATTTCATCTTCAACCGTGCATATCATAACTAAAAGATTCAAGGAATCTGGAGGAATTTCAGTGCGTAAAGGACAAGGGCACAAGCCTAAGCTGAACTACCATGATTTTTGATCCCTCAGCGCCACCGCATCAAGAATCATCATTTATCGATAAGCCATATCACTGCATGGGCTCAGCACTACTTTGGCAAACCTTTGTCAAGCACCACAATACATAGTTACATCCACAAATGCCAGTTAAAATGGTACTGTGCCAAAAAGAAGCCCTATGGTAACAGTGTCCAGAAGCACCACCAATTTTTCTGTGCTCTGAGGCAACTAGGAGAGGCCATCCCACAGTGGAAATGTGTACAGTGGTCAGATGAATCAGCATTTCAAGTATTTTTTGGGAGAAATTGATGCTGTGTGCTCCATGCCAAAGAAGAAAGGGATTATCCAGACGATTAAAGGCAACAAGTCCAAAAGCCAAGGTCTGCATGGTATGTGGTTGTGTCAGTGCTCTTGGCAAAGGTAATTCTGTGATGTCACCATTAATGCTAAAAATTACATAGAGATTTTGGAGCATAACATGCCCATGCATTTTTCAACAATACAATGCAAGGCCACATTCTGCAAACATTACTAAATCCTGGCTGTGGAGAAAGAGGATTTAGGTACTTGACTGGCCTGCCTGTAATCCTGACCTGTCTTAAAGAAGGTGAAAAGGAATGGCAACAATATAAAGTGGTAAATGCTACACTGTTCCAACTTTTTTGAAATGTGTTGCAAAAACCAAAATTTTAATACGTGTTAATTTTGAAAAAAAAAAAAAAAAAAACAATAAAATTCACGAGGATCGCATTAAATAATGTTTGATGTATTGTCTGCAATGAAATACAAGTCAAAGTAAATTTAGAAATCCCTATTTTTTTCCAGCCTGTCCCAACCTTTTGATATTATTTTGGTGGTCAAAAGAGCATCCATGTGTGGATGTCAAAGTTTTGACATAAAGTTGCAAAATGCACTTCATGATGCACAAGATGTTTGTGCATTACATGTGTAAACTTTCATACATGAAAACCTTTAAATATGCATTAGATTCCCATGGTTCGCTACACACCCTATCATTGGCTTCCTCCTCGTGTTATAAAAAGCCCTATTTATTGAGCTGACTATGCTTTTACCAGCAGCGGAATGACATTCCTGGGTTTCTAATAACAGACAGTAACTAGGCTGACAGGCTGAGGTTTGTAAGATGGCAACTGATGCAAAAATGGTAAATGAACTTTGCATATTCTCCATGCACAGGACCAGATTTACAAACATCCAGTGCTACAGTACATCAGTACAAACCCACTTTTGGTGTTTAAAAAAACTACTGTCCAGAAGTAGAGTACGAAAGTACAGCTTTATGGCTAACCTTATTGATATGCATTTGGAATTCCCAAATCAGAAATAAAATTGACGAGAGGGTAGTATTTAAGTGAATTTTGCAATCATAATTTACTGAGGTATTGATAGTCAATTTACTTTGTAAAATAAACATGAGTTGTAGTGAAGCCTATAAGTCAGACTCAGGAAAAGAGTCTCTGAATCTCAAGATCAAAAAATTAAACTAAACTACTGGCCTACAGATCCATTGTCCTTCGCTGTATGGAGCTGAGTCATGAGCCACCTAGAGCGGGTCCTGGAATTAAACCACTAAAGGTCAATGGGAAAAATTTTGAGAATTAGCTGGAGGAATGTGCTAATAGCATATTGGAGGAATATGACCATATATGTATCCGGCGCTACACTGTAAAATAATGTCTGTTAAATAACAGTTTGTGTATTTTTGTGGTTCACAAGTGTTGTCTGTTTATTTACGGTTGCGAATTGACTTTTGATGTTGAAAATTTAACTCTTCAGTTTAACCAACTGACTTTTATTGACATTTTAGTAGTTTGCAACTAATATAATGTATAAAAAATATTAATTTGAGAAGTCCGAAAACATACTAGTAGCTTATTACCAGGTTTTTGTACCATAATTTACAACACTATCCCAGATGATATATAATTTCAAACTATTAAAAATATCAATAAAACTCAAATTTTCAAACTGTTCAACATCAAAAGCCCCATAATGCAATTCAAAAGCATAAATAACAAAAAAAAACATCAATCAAAAAAGGAAAAACTGCTAATTTACAGATATTTTTTGTAGTGTAGATTTGCCATCTTTGTAATTTGTGTTGTTTTTATTACACTACACTCTGATAGCTAAATTCACTGTTTGATTAAATTGATTACACAAGCTGGATTCACTTGTCAGATGCACCAGAATCCGCACACTGGGGACATCTGCTAATTACAAGGGGATAACGCAAAAAGTATAAACTAAAATAACCAGAACATTATTGTTGCTAATGTGGACACAAATATAGTTATTAGTACATTTAAATATATAATTATAATCCTTGCTGTGAATGGGCCTCAATGCAGTACCACCTTCATCAGACTGGCTATGTCATTCATATGTCTAACACGTACCTGTATCCCAAATAGATCCTGTACTCCCAGCAGAAGGAAGGTCAGCGAGCTCCTGGCAGGCAAAAGAAACATTACAAGGACATTATCATGGCTATTCTGAAGAAAACCCCATATTACACTGGGCTGTTCCAGATCACATTGTTCTGAAAGTGAACTGCTGGAAATGTCTGTACAGGAAGGGGCCGAATGAAATAAAGCTCTGCTGTGCTGCAGAGACAAAACCACTGCTTTGAAAGCAGAATGACATAAAGGCTCAACCACCACTGATGATCGTCATTCTCCTCGGCCCACACTGCACCAAAGTATGCAGATTGCAGATCGACCTCTGCAGCCAATTCAAGACCTGCAAGTAGACGATCCAGTGGACAGTACTGGACATACTGTCCTCAAATGGACACCAATGATGATGATGATGCAACCATGTTGTTTGTAGATTAGCAGAAACATTTGATTATCTCCAGCTCTGCATGTTTGCAACCTAATTTGAGCTGCTCTTGGTAGATTGAGTTGGTCATTACGGAAATTTGCTAATGGGTCTGTGTTCTTTAATTTGCACGTTGTCAGTAGATCACTCGTAGAGCCTTCAAGGGTGGTTGGTGGTGGGGGAGTTGTGTGTTACAGAGGGGGAATCCTTCTTATCAACATTACAATTTGTACCTCTATACATATTATCAGTTTTATGTCAATTTGATGATTCTTGGTCTGTGAAAGATGATATGGGTTCCAAGCCTTCTACAGCAAGTCTGAAGGTCTGTCTATGTGCCACACTATTGGTATGAAAAAATCTTTGCGAATGATAAATTATCAGTGGTGTAAAGTAAATAATTGACATATTGTCATGTCAATATGGACCACAATCTCTGAGGAATATTTCCAGTACCTTGTTGAATCTAAATCACAAAGGATTAAGGCAGCTCTGAAGGCAAAAGGGGGTCCAACACGGTACTAGTAAGGTGTACCTAATGGCCCATTTCCACTGACTGGTACAGTACGGTATGGTACAGGTTACCTTTATCAGGCTTGCGTTTCCACTACCAAAAGAGTACCAATGGTGGGCGTGGTGTACGACAGAAAGTTTCAGTCAAAGTCATTCTCGCTCGAGGAAATGTCAAAGCTGTACGGGTCGTTCGCATATCATACGAGAAGCACTTCTCACAAAACAGATGCTTTACACACATAAATACTTGTGTATAAATGTTAATTACTAACTTTTCTATAAATATAATTTGATTAAAACTGCAGATCAATGCGAAATAGCCTACTGTAACGTCTGCAATTATACAAAATAAATAAATAAATGCGACATATATTAACACATACAGACTCCTAAGGCATTTCAACATCAGGACACTTTTTGCTCACGTTTTCCGTTTAACGCCTCGTGACTAAATAAAGGGCGTCAATGTGATCGTGCACACCAACGCGCAAAACGGCAGGCGTAAAAGCATCATTTTTAAAGAAACGCCTTATGCTGGTTTTTTTTTTTTCTTCTCCACCAATCAGATTGGCACTTTTGCTCATGTGCACGAAGCTGCTGAAGTTACAGTAAACAGCACTTGGAGGCTCTCAAGCGCAAAACTGTCAATGCGAGCACACATTGAAGAAGATGCCCAAAAGCGATATGAAAATGGAGCTGCTTAATGCACTGGTGAACAATAATCATTTCTTCATCGCTAGAGCTGGAGCTGCTACATAAACCATCCATAACAACAAGCGTGTCAACTTTCTGTCTTTTTCTTCTGTGTTACATGCGGGTGTCAGAAGCTTAAAGTTGTGTAGCGCCATCTAACATCAAGGAGTGATTTTGCATATTTTTCTGCTCGACACCACTGAAAATCACTTGGGTTTGAATCCGGAAAAAAACGTCTCAAAAAACGTTAACCATAAACAAAACGTAAAGCGTCCCGATGTGTACGAGCCTTTACAGTCTCTGATATGTTACCAATTACAAAAGCACTACACACAGCATACATTTTGTGTTTATTTGGGTTCAAAAAGAACTCGCAACATAGCCCACAGTCAGAGCAAGCCTCTCATCTGTAGCTTTAATCTTCACCAGCACATGTATCCTCTGTTAGAAAGTAATTCCATCATTCCCAGTTCATAATAGTCCAAAAGGTGATGATAAACATGGCAGTTTGTTCATGATTCAGGTTTAGGAAAGAATTTGCTCATTTGTTTTGTGGGGCTTCTCCTTTGTTTTTTAGCACCTCACTCTGACGTTTGTCACGTTTGGGTGTCAGAAACACTTCTATAATCATGTGCACATTATTATCATCAGCTCAAGAAGTTCGTTATTTCAAATATAAACGCGATCGCTAGCTCCCTGGAGAAAGTGAAACCGCTCGCACTTTAAGACGGGCTCGCAAAAAAACAACAGGACATGGCAGATTTTGTTCTTCTTGGCTTTGTGGCTGTTCATCAAGATGACGACAAGGTTTGTTTGAGCTCGACACAACCATGGCTTGTTATTATGTATATATTATAATGGTGTAATGTCTCAGCTGTGTTTTTAAAAAAATGGCGGTTCCTTTGTTTTCATTCTCCTGCTTCTGCGAGTGACTTATCTTTTTAAACGAATAACGTTCAGCTGCACGTCTTGCTCAGCCTTTTGGTACCCTTTGTCCTGCTTGGCACCCTTGGCAAAGGTTAACCAAAAAGTGGTATGGTACGGTTCGCCTTTAGGTACCTTTTGACAGTGGAAATGGCCATAAAAGCGTACCGAACTGTACCATTCCATACCACTCAGTGGAAATGGGCCATAATAAAGTTGACAGTATGTAAAATAATGGATATCATGGATAATGTTATTATTTTTTCATTCAAAGTCAAAAGCCTTCTTATATTCTAGTTTCACAGTACTCATATTTTTATATATATATTTTTTGTTGTTGTTGTTGTTTTTATTCTGATGAAGATAAAAAAAAATCACGATCTCGAAAAAATAGGATATTAAATTGAACTTGATTAGTTTGATCAGTTCTGCTTTAGAACATGAAACCACAAATCATGGGGACACATAATTAGACACACTCCACCAGTATGGTTAGACCAGGGGTCACCAATCTCGGTCCTGGAGAGCCGGTGTCCCTGCAGGATTTAGCTCCAACTTGCCTAAAGACACCTGCCTGGATGTTTCAAGTATACCTAGTAAGACCTTGATTAGCTTGTTCAGGTATGTTTGATTATGGTTGGAGCTAAAATCTGCAGGACACTGGTCCTCCAGGAACAAGTTTGGTGACCCCTGGGTTACACAGAAGATCGTTAGTAAAAGGACTGGAGAGGTACAGAATCCAAGTAACTTGAAGTCTACAGTTTCCAGGCTCTGTGATGATTTGAGGAGTCACATCATCTGCTGGGGGTTTGCTCACTGTGCTTTATCACATCCAAAGTCAACGCAGCATCTAGCATAAGATTTCTTCATGCTTCCTTCTGCTGACAAGTTGTTGGAGATGCCTGTTTCATTTTGCAGCAAGACTTACTGTATCATCTGCACACAATATCAAAACTACTTCTAATTGATTTGCAGACCATGATATTACTGTGCTTGTTTGTCTAGCTGACTCGTCTGACCTTTACCCCATAGAGATAGCTGGTTTCTCTCAGTGTCTCTCTCATTAAAAAGACCATCTCTTACTACGGAAACAAGAATAAATGTAGTCAATCAGGGCTTGATTGTCATTTTTCCATTGCTGTGATCTTGCATGAGTGCCAGGTCGTCTGCCTTCACGCCAAACACACTTCATCAGAAAAGAGATGTCATTGCAAGAACTATTTAGAATAAATATTGCTATATTCCACACACACACACAAATGATTTCATGGTAACTTTAAACTTGCTTTCCAAAAAAGCTTTTTGTTTTATTTTTATCATGTCATTGCTAATGGTAAAACTGAGCAACTACTGTTTATTTGCTCTCGCTCAGTACTCTGCCAGTGAAGATGTGGGTCTTTTTCCTCGGACAGAGGAAAGTCATTTAGAAAGATGTGACAGTTTAATGGAATTGTGCACGGTGAGCGCTGGGAGAGACAGCAATAGTGCCCTGAGATGAGCACAGAAAACCCAAGGGTATTACTGTAGCTGCCACTCTTCTGCCTGTTACCAGCCTGATGAAACCTGGAGCTGAGGACATACACAGATCTTGACCATGCAGAGGACTCGGATAGAAAATAGAGCTGATCACAAATCAACCTGACTGACATTTCATGAAGTTTTGCAAAGGTCTGAGTCATACATTTTCCATGTAAAATCTGTTAGAAATATGGTATTTTGCCATACATACAAAACTGAGCTAAATTAGAAACAGGGCTTGGCAATAACACAAATGAGAGTAAACATCAAACATTCATCTATTCATTCATTTTCTTTTTGGCTTAGTCCCTTTATTAATCTCGAGTCGCCACAGCAGAGTGAACCGCCAACTTATCCAGCACATGCTGCATTATCCAGCATACGGACGCCATTCCAGCTGCAACCCAGTACAGAAAACACCCATACACTCTTAATTCACACACATACACTACAGCCAATTTAGCTTACCCAAATGACCTATAGCACATGTCTTTTGGACTTGTGGGGGAAACCGGAGCACCCGGAGGAAACCCACTCCAACACAGAGGAGATTGTGAGGAGATTGTGCTACCCACTGTACCACCGTATCGCCAAAATCAAACATAGTGCACACATAAAATAATTGTTCAAACTACTTATTTAGAATGAGTTGAAACAAAGTTTTGAAACATTTGTTTTATGTTCAGTCCAAATTGAACATACATTTATGTTCAATTTATTATCTTAAATTTCTTAAAGCCAGTTACATTAACTGTACATTAACTGATTTATATTGGGACAAGCTGAATGTGTGAAACGCTGCATTTTTTACAGAGTTGGTAATGCATGAACTTTCCAGTTTAGTGGGCATTGATCATCAATTATATTTTTTCACCTGCATGCAATCGTTATCAGAGATATCGGTTGACTTTTGAGAAAGAACTTAAATTACTATTGACTGCTTATCTTCTCATTTTCCAACATGTTTACCACAAAAAAAATAATTTTGGGGTGAGATGTATTTTTCCCAGTATGGGCTGCAGCTGGAAGGGCATCCACTGTGTACTGTAAAACATATGCTGAAATAGTTTGCGGTTCATTCCCCTGGTTCATTCCCCTAGTGACCCCTGAAAAAGGGACTAAGGCATAGGAAAATGAATGAATGTATTTGTAATTCTAAAAGAAAATATGCAGAAGCCTCATAATTAAATGCACTACAATTATAAAGCTGATAGTTATTAATAATCAGCATTTCTGTTGGCCAATGTGAATTTTTGCATTTTGTGCATCAGTGCATTCTATTCATTTTACCTCTGGTTATATTTTAAATGTTTTAACTTGAAACTGAATTCTAGGATCACTCCACCATCTTCTTGTTGCCGATCCATCACTTGTCTATATTTAGAAAATGATTAATTAAAAATTTGTTCTGAAAATTTGTCCCAATTTTGAATCTAAATTGGCAGGTGGGTGAGAGATTTCAAAATCAGAATTATAAACATTATTAATTTCATATTTGAACATACATTTTTCCTTACACTTTACAATAGGTTAAGTGAGTTAAGTGAAGTTTATTTATACACTAATTTCGAGAGGATCACGTGCTTATGATTGACACAGCTGGTCCCTCATTAGCTAACGTATGATTTACCAATCAGACGATTCCTAAACTTAGTTTAAATAACCAACACATCCTACCTTAGTCATCCTTGCCTTGAAGAATCCCCCTTCCACCCCATCTCCTCCTCTTTTTCCTATATAGGGCAGCATGGCAGCCTAGTGGCTGGCACTGTAGCCTCACAGCAAGAACGTCTCTGGTTCAGGTATTTACCCAGCTAGTTGACATTTCTGTGCGGTGTTCATGTTCTCCCCATGCTCACGTGGGTTTTCCCCCGGTTCTCCGGTTTCCTCTCACAGTCCAAAACATGAGACATAAGTAAATCGACTAAACTAAATCAGCACCATAGACGAATTCACCAGCAACATATCCTCATCTCGAGATCTACCTGAGCTCCAATTACCTTATCGCCCTGCAAACAGAAGGGAGCCCTGGGTTCGAGCATCTTATGAGCTCAGGGATCTCTCCTGGGACAGCATGCCAAACAAGCTTTACCACCTATTATCAGCTAAGTGTGAACTCTTGAATGTTAGTTTATGCATTTACGAACATGAGCAAACAATGAACTATACATGAGTTACAGTATTTGTTCATGTTTGTTAACAAAAACAAAGTTGTTCACTGTTAGTTCATTAACTCAATTTGCATTAACTATGCTAACAAGCATGAATCTGGATTTTAATAATGCATTAGTAAATGTTGAACTATGGTTAATCAATACTGTACAAGTATTGTTTATAATTAGTTCATGTTAATAAGTGAAGTTTATTTATAAACAATTTTCGAGATGATCACGTGCTTATGATTGCTTGCAGCCGGTCCCGCATAATTCAATTTATGATTCACCAATCAGACGATTGCTAAGTCATTACAAATACCCTAAGTTCAATATAACAGCCATCTGCATTTTGAAGACCGCTCCGCATCAGCCAGCTACTGCTACTACAACAACTACTTCAAAAAGAACCTTCCACTTCAAACTGCCTCACACAACACATCCACCGTGTCTTCAACCCAAGTTTCCAGCAAGATCACAGTCAAAACTCGATCACTGTCCACGAATTCCTCCTAAACTCTCAAGACGCCGGCGATCCAAGCCATTGCAATAAAGCCGAGCCCGCTTTAAGGGGAAGCCTCGCAAAAAATAACTACACTCCAACAAAGACTAAACATTTTATAAATCTTTTGAAAGAGACTAGCGTGAATAGAATGATTTCTACCAAAGACTCACCTCTCAAGCCTCCTCTCAAGCCTTCCGCCTGTCCACAGATCCAAATTATTTAACAACATTAAGTAATTCGACTGCAAGGATCCAGGCAATCCAATCCGTAAAACATTAGTCCACAACTATTCATACGTTGATAAACATCCATTGAATGCACTGCTATCATTTAAACTAGTCGCGGGAGTGCGTTCAGTAGCATCTTTCACACATGAACACTAGTGATTTTGGTCAACAAAATGGCCGCCAGAATTTTGCACTTTTGATTGACACTTTTGAGCCAATAGCTGAAAGGAGAAGTGTCACCATCAATGAACTCAATGAGCAAAAGACTTTGTGAATGAATTGGGACAGATATGCTTGTGATTTTAATCACGTTAAGATTCCAAACGTAATTTTATTTATTCATGGATTAAAGTAAAGCCCATAACAAACATTCCATTCATTTGAATTAAGTTCAGGGTTTGATGTTGGCAGTGGATATTTTTAAAAAGAAATGTAAAAAATACTCTGCCACATCTGATAGCCATTTACCTTCTGAAAAGATTATTACCCAGCTAGTGAAAAACATTCAACACATCGAGCATAGAAGTCCAATCGTAATATGCCATACTAACTCATATGTCCTGTTACAACCCCTTTTGTCTAGGAGTGTGGGGTTGCACATTTAACTGAGGAATTGGTTATTGCAAAAACTCAAAATCAAATTGTGATACAAAGTAAGGATGGACAGCAGAAATAAGTGGAGAAATACGTGATTTTATTTACAAAAATTGAGGGTGAATCAGTGAGTGAGGTATTTACAAAATATACAAGGTTAAAGACAATAAACAATGAAATGTTAGAAAGACTGGCTATATGGGCGGTGCTAAATAAAAGAACCAAACAAAACCAAACAGTCTTACTAATATTCACAACAAATCCCCTCTAAACCTAATCTAATAAACAAAAAAATATGAAAAAGAAATCTTCAACGTCAATGACGTCCTATCTAATCTACACTGACTAACACATTAAACCAAAAATACACTGGTTGGCACACACCCTCTTACCTGGTGTGTCTAGACAAATGTTAATCTACTTGTTGATATGTATGTCACGTGACGTACTTACCTACCAGTCTTTCTAAACTCACAGGGAAACATGAGGTTAGGAAAGATATGGCGAATCAAAAGGTGGGAACAGACAGCAACAAACTTGAACAACAATAACAGAGTGTAAATTAAACAATGACGAACAATACTGATAAATGGGGATAACAAACTATCAAACACTAACCAAGCACACCGAACAAACAAGCCACAATACAACAATCAAAAGAGCAAAGTGTCGAGCCAAGTGTCAAACATAGAGTCAGAGATTCTGCTCCTGAACTAACAAACTGAAACCCTTTTTTAAAGGCCAGGTGTCATGCCGGGATTGGCTGGAACTTGGACAGAGTAGCAACCAATCAGGTAGCAGGGGAGCTGTGGTTGGTTGTAGCAACAACAAGTGAAACAGCCAATCAGAGATGGGAGTAGGCGGAGCAAGTAGAGAAGTGGACTGGGTGACAGACAGAAACACATGATGAGACACAATAATGAACAATAAAATAACCAAATAAGTGCTGGCATGTAACACCCCCCCACTAAAGAACAAACATATAATCAAAATATGTTTGCTAATGAAATAAAGAAAACTAGACATGCACAAAAACAGTCAATTCCATTCCATTAACAAAATTAAGAAATGAAAAGAAAAACAAACTTACGAGTCATGTCGAGACAGAGTGTCAGCCACAACATTGTCTTTCCCTTTCTTATGGCGAACCTCGAGGTTGTAGTTCTGTATAATCAGTGACCAGCGCATCAACCTCTGGTTCTGATTATACATTCGTGACAGGAAAACAAGTGGGTTATGATCAGTGTAGATTACAACTGGAGTTGAACTGGAGCCCACATAAACTTCGAAGTATTGTAGAGCCAACAACAGAGCAAGAGCTTCTTTCTCAATGGTGGAGTAATTTAACTGATGCTTATTAAACTTGCGTGAGAAATAGCATATCGGGTGGTCAATTCCTTCTGCATCCTCCTGCAGTAAGACAGCACCAGCACCTACAGCACTGGCATCCACCTCCACTTTGAAAGGTATTTCAAAGTTTGGAGCTGCCAATACTGGAGTCTCACAAAGGAGTGCTTTAACACTGTTGAATGCATGCTGGCATTCCGGTGACCATTTAAATTGTTTCGACGGGCTCAACAAATTTGTTAATGGAGTCACGACACTCGAGAAGTTTCGACAGAATCCTCGATAATATCCGGCCATTCCCAGGAATCTACGCAGTTGGCGTCGGGTATTAGGATTTGGGAAGTCTGTTATAGCGGTTACTTTTGCATCAACTGGTCGGACTTGGCCCTGACCAACCTGTTTTCCAAGATATGTAATTGTAGCTTGGGCAAAATCACATTTTGCTAAGTTCAATGTCAAATTTGCTTTAGCCAATCGATCAAACACAGTGTATAACTGAGACATATGTTCTGGCCATTCTGAAGAGTAGATCACCAAGTCATCCAGATATGCATTACATCCCTCAACACCTGCCAGCACAGTAGTTACCAAGCGTTGAAATGTCGCAGGTGCATTGCGAAGTCCGAAGGCCATTACATTGTATTGCATAAAGTGATCAGGTGTTACGAAGGCAGATATGTCTGATGCACGAGATGTCAGAGGCACTTGCCAATAACCTTTCAGTAAGTCCAATTTTGTTACGAAACGAGCGGATCCTAAATTATCAATGCAGTCCTCCATGCGCGGTAGGGGATAGCAATCAGGCACTGTCACTGCATTCACTTTACGGTAATCAGTGCAAAAACGATATGATCCGTCAGATTTAGGGACAAGAATACAAGGCGAGCTCCATGGACTGCAACTTGGCACAGCTAGTCCGTTCTCACAAAGGTACTCCACCTCATGCTTCATAATCTCTCTCTTACAAGCATTAACACGATACGGATGCTGTTTAATAGGAGTCGAGTTATGAACTACAATATCATGTTGGACTACAGAAGTTTGTGTTGGAGTGTCATGAAATAAATCTGGATACTTCGCAATCAAATTCTCAATGTCTTTCTTCTGAGAAGTTGTCAAGTGAATCAAATGCACAGACAAATTTTCAAGAACCTTAGAATTTTGGAGTGAAACGCACTGCTGTGGAGCATTGCGCAATACTAAGCCATCCTCATCCAAATCTACAGAAATTGCAGAATTAGTATTAATTAGCGCAATTGGTTTTGGGGATTCTTCAAGCTTACGTTCACGAACAAGGTATGCTTTGAGCATATTAATGTGGCAAACACGGGTCTTCCTTCTACGATCGGGTGTGCGTAAAACATAGTCAGTATCACTTATCTTGCGATCAATTACATAAGGTCCAGAAAATCGTGCAGACAGGGCGGAATTCATTACAGGAAGAAGCACCAGTACCTGGTCTCCTGGTTTAAATTCTCGTGCTGTGGCTTTTACGTCAAATCGTTTTTTCATTTTTTTCTGTGTAGATTTGAGTGCAAGTTGTGCCATAGAGCAAGCATCGTGTAATCGTTCCCTAAATCGACTTGCATATTGTAAAATATTCGTTTTGCTACCTGATTCAGAGTTCACAATGTGTTCTTTCAACACCTTAAGGGGTCCACGGACAGTGTGTCCGAACACAAGCTCAGCTGGGCTGAAACCTAGGGACTCTTGTACCGTTTCGCGTACAGCAAACAACATCAGAGCCACGCCTTCATCCCAATCCTTGCCAGTGTCTAGACAGTACTTTCTCAGCATGGATTTAAGAGTTTGGTGGAACCGCTCGAGTGCTCCCTGGCTTTCCGGATGGTAAGCACTGGACACACAGTGTTGAACAGCAATTGTCTCCAACACCTGGTTGAACACCTTCGACATAAAGTTCGTCCCTTGATCACTTTGTACAATCTTGGGAAGACCAAATGTAGCAAAGAACTTAATTAGGGCTTTGATTATTACGGGTGCAGTTATCTTACGTAGCGGTATGGCTTCAGGAAATCGTGTGGCAGCACACATAATTGTCAACAGAAACTGGTTACCAGCCTTCGTTCTTGGCAACGGACCTACACAATCAACAATGACCCTTTCAAATGGTTCAGTCATGACAGGTATTGGAGTGAGAGGAGCAGGTGGAATTACCTGGTTAGGCTTACCACTGTACTGACATGTCCGACAGGTGCGGCAGTATCTGGCAATGTCTCGCTTCAACCCTGGCCAGAAGAAATGCCTCAGGACTCTGTGGTAGGTCTTTGTGATACCTAGGTGACCAGACAACACATGATCATGCGCAAGAAACAACACTTGCTGTCGGTAAACAGAAGGAACTACAACCTGGCATACTGTACTCAGTTCAGCATTTTGCTCTATTGCTGAACTCCACTTACGCATCAATAGG